>NW_028122075.1:0-51265 GCF_965194805.1 Balaenoptera borealis | reverse complement strand
AAATTCCAATTAAAAAGTGGGCAGAGGACCTGAATAGACAGTTCCCCAAAGAAGACATACAAATGACCAACGGATATATGAAAAGGTGCTCAACATCACTAATCATCAGGGAAATGCAAATCAAAACCACAATGAGATATGACCTCACTACCTATTATAATGTTTATTATGAAAAAAGACAAGAGATAACAAATCTTGGTGAGGATATGAATAAAGGGAACCCTTCACATCTCACCCCACCCCCTCCCCATATCCTCAAGTCCATTCTTTAGTAGGTCTGTGTCTTTAATCCCGCCTTGCCACTAGGTTCTTCATGGCCTTTTTTTTTTTTTTTTTTTTCCTTAGATTCCGTATATATGTGTTAGCATACTGTATTTGTTTTTCTCTTTCTGACTTCCTTCTAAGAAAAGGATTTGCAGGATGTGGTGGGAATGAGGTGAGCGAGGCCTTCAACTTCCATGCGGTTGCAGACATTTTGGAGGCAACTTGAACTCTTTGGATCATACTTTAATCCCTGATACCTAAGGATGGCGATCCTAATTTCAGCATCTGGGTGGTATTCATGAAAGGCTTCTGGTTGAATAAGTTAGGAAGGATGCTCATATGAATAAACCTTATTATATGCCCCAGTTTCTGGGCAGCCCAAACCAGTTTCTTACAGTCCCCTGGGAATAGGAACATGAACCTGCAGGAGGATAATGGCTGCTTTAACATCTCTCTCTAAGCTCATCAACGATGTGCTAATAGTTCATACATTTAAGCCAGACACTCGTAACTCATTTTCAGTGGTGCAATTGTCTAATAAATTGTTGGAAACTTTGAAAAATCTTCAGTGTTCCATAAAAATGAAGCCTTTTCACAATAATTGAAACCAGTAATGCAAAACAAATGTATTTCCTTGATAAATTTAAAGTAAGCTTTAATTTATATGCTAAATTTTTTAATTTAGTTCAAGTTTTGGCAGAGACATGTTTATTTTAATTGTTGGCCTTCAAAACTCTAGCTTAGGAATAAGCATCTGCTTCTTTTCAATTTTCCGCATAAACTGGATAAATTTCTTCAAGTTGCAAATGAGGGGTGAACATACACTGTATTGCTTCTGGAAAGGTTACAAAATTGCAGCACTTTTTGTGAATCCTTTATGAGAGATCTTACAGCATTACCCTTAAATCTTAACTAGGGTTCTTATATGTACTTACATTTAAGCTGTTTTCAAAGAACATAATACATTAGCATCTAGACCTTGTGCCCAAATAGCCCTCTTTGGAGCACTTGTCGAGTACTCTAATACATTTTGAACTCCTCTCATTGCTTTATAGAGATTCACAAAACACATGGATCCTTTCTCTAAGATGAAAAACCTCCCAGAGGAAAAGCACAAACACAGCCTCAGCCCACCTATACTGGAGACCCTGTAACCAATCTGACAAACATACAGTGCGTATTTCTCCAGCTATAGCCTTTGGAAGAAATCAATAAAACTTTCAGAAAATTAAAGTTAGAGCTCTTGAAACACTGTAGGAGGTAACATTCATCCTTTGCAAATACCTTAAGAAAACTGACTTCTGAGAGAATCCAATCCCTGTTATAAAATATTCTTCCTTCACCAGTAATGGCAACACTGGTAAAGGCATTGCTAAGCATGTTTGCACTCATCTGAACCAAGCAGGCATAGAACCTAGGTAACAACGCCCACTGGCTATTAATATGATTGAAACTATCTGTGAATTGGGACTCAGTTGATATTAAGATGTAAAACCCCTGAAAATCTACAAGAGCGTTTTCTTCTGGGGTGTTTTATTTCGTCGGTTTCTTTTTCAGTCTACCTTTTAAGGTATTACCCAATCGCCATGTTATGTATGGTGTCTAGCCATGGTACTGATGTTCATGATTCCATGAAATGGCATCTTTGCTTTACAAAGTATCAGGGTTATAACAGAGAGAGTGGTGAAGGACTAAGAAACATACTTTAATAGAGCCAGTTAACTTGCTGGACACTAACATCCAGTCAGGAGCCTCAAGTAAAATCTCTGCCCAAAAGTTTCAATTGCTAAATAGCAAGGGAATAATACCAAGGCCCAATCACAGAGTAGCAAATACCAGAGGCCTGGGAAAATCCCAAGAGAATAGCTTCAATGGCAGTGATTCTCAAATGTTCAAGGTACACAACAATCACCTGGTGAATGTGTAAGAACAGTTTCTGAGGCCGATCCTCTGAGATTTTAATTCAGCAGGTCAGGCGAGGTCCATGAATTTATAGTTCTAACACGCTGGCGGAACCAGAGCTGCTGCTCTGAGGAACACACTTTGAGAACCACTGCCCCACCACTATTAAATCAGAGTCGGCAGTCTTCTAAAAGGCAAGGTGACTTGCGTGTTCATTAAAGTTTGAGAATCACTGCTTTAGGAAATGAGGCAACAGGTTTGTTTGGTTTTTTCCTTCTTCCTGTGATATCAGGATAGGGAGATGGTGAAAAGAGATGTTTTCAAAAGAAAGTAAGTGCTTAAATCACACTCTTTGTCATGAAACAAACCTATCTGGCCACCTTGCTCACCTTCCCCAATGAAGCATCACTCACTCCTTCCTTTATCCACCTCTCCATCCTCACTGTACCTTACCTAGGGCTCACGAGGAGACAGAGGTCCCATATGAACTTCAGATCTGCATGTTATAGATTTCCCGGGAAAATCTAGAATTCATATAATTGTTTTTCTAGTCCATAAAAATTGCACTGGCATTAAACAAAGAATCAAGTTTGAATTACATACGTTTAGAAAACTTTTCATGTAAATAACTTCACAAGAAATTCACAGAAAAATATTGTTTTAGACTGATTGGCAACAGGGCCACGACAAGAGCAAGAAATGTCAACAGAGGGGCCTCCTGTGGTCACCCATGTCTCAGAGATGGAGGAAGGAAAGATAGCCTCTTGACTGATTTGCACTGTATGTAATTTTACATTACATGTAATTACGTGGACTAAACCAAGTGTAACACAGAAGACTAAACATGTTATCATTCCATGTGATGAGCCTCTACAAAGAGGAAAAAACAGAAGATGTGAAAAAAAACACTTTTTTTTCTACTTTAATTTTGTACCTATATGAGATGATGAATGGTCACTAAACTTACTGTGATAATCATTTCATGATGTATGCAAGTCAAAGCACTACGCTATATACCTTCAACTTTTACAGTGCTGTATGTCAATTATATCTCAGTAAAACCGGAAGGAAAAAAAAAAGTGGAAGATGTGAATATATCAAGCCTTGGCAATGGGAAAGGCCTAAGTCCACGTGACTAATCACACCTCCTTCTTGCTGATTCATGCTATTGTAGATTCAGCAGCTCCAGCAGCGAAACAGCTTATCTGTTAATAAGCTACAGAAAGAAGAGCCCCAAGTCCCATCACGCACTGCAGAAATGTGAGTTGAACTGGCAAACATCTCCCAATCCACCACAACAACCCCTTGCCTCGCTTACCTGAAACTTTCACACATACCACATCTCCCCAATTATTTCCATAATCAGTGAGCCTATTGCTGATCTAAAACCTGACACATACATGAGTAGATTCCAGGTCTGTTAAGTACCAGGAGCAAAGGAGGACATAGAAAAACACCGCCTTTAGTCTCATTTTCTCTGAGAAATTCAGTGCACTGCAAGACAGCACTGGACTGAGAACACGGAACCAAGGTTCTAACACCAGTTTTTCTACCAGATACCTTGAAGCAAGTCACTTGGCCTCTTTCATCTCATTTCTTTCGAAATTAGACTACATTATCATTCAGATACTTCCATATCTAGGAGTCTGTGATTATGCTGAGTATCCATGCTATTAGAAAGCCAAAGAAACAGCTACTCAGAAGCACATGGAAAATAACCATCTTGGATGAGACTTAAGAGCTGCAGTGGCACTAGCTCCACACAAGGCATCCTAATCCCAGGTCAGAACTCGGTACTGCAGGCTGCCCAGAAACTGGGGCATATAATAAGGTTTATTCATATGAGCATCCTTCCTAACTTATTCAACCAGAAGCCTTTCATGAATACCACCCAGATGCTGAAATTAGGATCGCCATCCTTAGGTATCAGGGATTAAAGTATGATCCAAAGAGTTCAAGTTGCCTCCAAAATGTCTGCAACCGCATGGAAGTTGAAGGCCTCGCTCACCTCATTCCCACCACATCCTGCAAATCCTTTTCTTAGAAGGAAGTCAGAAAGAGAAAAACAAATACAGTATGCTAACACATATATACGGAATCTAAGGAAAAAAAAAAAAAAAAAAAAGGCCATGAAGAACCTAGTGGCAAGGCGGGATTAAAGACACAGACCTACTAAAGAATGGACTTGAGGATATGGGGAGGGGGTGGGGTGAGATGTGAAGGGTTCCCTTTATTCATATCCTCACCAAGATTTGTTATCTCTTGTCTTTTTTCATAATAAACATTATAATAGGTAGTGAGGTCATATCTCATTGTGGTTTTGATTTGCATTTCCCTGATGATTAGTGATGTTGAGCACCTTTTCATATATCCGTTGGTCATTTGTATGTCTTCTTTGGGGAACTGTCTATTCAGGTCCTCTGCCCACTTTTTAATTGGAATTTTTTTTAAAATTTTGCTATTGAGGCATATGAGTTCTTTGCATGCTTTGGATATTAATCCCTTATCTGATAGGTAGTTTGCAAATGTTTTCTCACATTCTATAGGTTGCCTTTTCATTTTGTTGGTTGTTTCCTTTGCTGCGCAGAAACTTTTTAGTTTGATGTAGTTCTACTTGTTTATTTTTACTTTTATTGCTTGTGCTTTTGGTGTCAAACCCAGAAAGATATGGCGAAGACCTATGTCAAATAGCTTACCACCTATGTTTTCTTCTAGAAGTTTTATGGTTTCAGGTCTTACATTTAAGTCCTTAATCCATTTCAAGTTAATTTTTGTCTATGGTATTCTTTCGCATGTGGGTATCAATTTTCCTAACACCAGTTATTGAATAGACTATCCTTTCCCCATTTTGTGTTTTGGGCACCGTGGTCAAAGGTTAGTTGACTGCATATTGCATCCCACATAACTATTTTCCTGAAAACTTTCATTTACTCCTGTTTGCTGTGCCAGGATTCATGGCCCTCAGTTTACTGTTCTATTTTCATTGATCCCTAATCATCACTCTGCTTCAGTCAGTCCAGTGATTTTCCTTCTTCCACCTCATCTCAGGTTCATGCAAAGTAGCTTCTTGGGCAGAGTTGCCTTTTCTTTCTAAACAGGTCCAGTCAGATCATCACGTATGACTGCTTGTACATATAGAGGAAGGCAGACTATCAGGAGAAAACTATTTTAGGATTCTATGTTATAAACATTTTAACTAAAAAACTTTTAAATTTAACGAGTTCATGCTTCTTAAAAAGAAAATGCTGAACACAATTTAATCCTTTCTAGATAAATTAGAGTGACATTATGCACAGTAAAAATAAGTTGCATTGTAGTGATTTCTACTAGACAGGTAAGGTATTAAGGACTAGTTGTCCCTGTATTAAATGAACCTGGGCTGTGTCTTTCTCATTGTTTTGTACTCTCTAATTTTTAATGTTTTTTTTCTTTTGTTTTTTCTCTGTTGCTGTCAGTATCCTTACTGCTGAATCTGTCTCTAAATAGAAGTACTTTCGTTTCTGATATAATTTTTTAAAATTTATTTTCTTTATTTAATTTTGGCCGTGTTGGGTCTTGGTTGTTGTGTCGTGTTGATGCTGTGGCTTCCCCTCCTCTCCCTGTCTTTGGGGAGCGACCCTTTTGTTATTCCTTTACGTAACATTTCTGGTATTTCAGGCGGGAGCAGATATAAGTGTTTATGCTCATTCCCCATATTTACCTGAAGGTTCTCCTCTTTCGCTGGGCTGGTTGCACCGGCCTTTGGTGGCTACTGCATTGTCCACACCTCGGGCTGCCCTCCTGGAGACTGTGCGCAGGGATGTAGGGATGCAGGGCTACTAGCTGTGGCAGGAACGAGGCGACGTTTAAGCATGGGCCCTGGTCTGAGCTACAGCTGTTGAGCATTTGCTCTAACGCGTATTAGCTGTGTGTCCTTGGACAAGTCACAACCTCTCTGTGTTTCACCTGTGAAATGGGGGTTATAACAACACTTACCTGAAAGGTCAGCTAGATAGTGCCTGCAAAACACTTTGCTGCTTCCAGCACAGAGTAAGGGCTCAATAAATTGGAGCAATCGTTATTATTATTAATATAATTAACATACTATCGTATTTCTCAGAGATAAGAACATCTCTGTATTATCGTCATTACATCTGAGATTAGACCAGATAAAAACAAGACCCAATTATAATAATTTCTACCATGGGTCTTCTACCAAGACCCATGGTAGAAATTAGAGAAAAGTCCAAATGATTTCCACCAAGTTATGTATTAAATCGTTTATTTATAATTATATTATTATTTATCATTTTATTATGTTATTTTATTCTTTGCTATTTATTTCTGTATCTAGTTATTTATGAAGCACCTGCTACGTAGCTGGTGCTATATACCGTAAGCCCCATGGGAACCAGGCCACAGAAGTGTGAAAGTGCAGACTCTGTCTTTAGGGAGCTTACATTTCAGCCAGAGAGAATAGTTAAAGAACAGCTAAATACTGAGTCATTAATTACTGGCTGAAGTGAAACAGGGATGAGCAAGGAGATGGTATGGGGGTTAGATGAGGGGAAACGTGGCTTGGGGGAAGATGTGGAATTGGTCTGGGCTTGGAGGATGAGGCAGGGCCAGATGCACCAAAGGAAGGACAGGGTCAGAAGCAATAGGAACCCCTTTCCCCACCCAGAGAGGGAGGGGAAGCTTTGTGTTTGCAGATCACAGTGAGAAGGGGGGGGGGGCCAGGGGCCGCAGAGGTGGGGTGTAAGGTTGGACGTTGAGGTGTAATCAGATTGTGAGCGGCTTAGAAAGAGGGGCGGACGGGCTGGCAGTTAACGTGGCAGACACTGGCTCTCTGGGCAGGAGGATGGCGGGGCGGATGGTGCAGCAGGTCCCTGGGGCTTTACTCCGGTCCCCATCTCACCCTCAGCCGAAGGAGAACTCAGAGGGAAAGTTTCCAAACTCGCCTGAGAAGCTGAGTGATGGGATGAATGAAAAATTGATGTGGGTCATAAATATTGTAGGAGAGAATGCACCAGATTCCCTTAAGGGTAAAGTTCAGGGAGAAACCTACTGCTGCGGAGGGAAGGGGTTCCGTGGGGGAGAGAGGGGGAGGGAGGGGGATGCCCATCGGGGGTCCCGCGGTGCCACTCCCAGTATCCGGGGCCCCCGGGTCCTTGGAGAAGCTGCTGCTGCTCAGCGATGCTCCTGATGGAACAGAACGGCCAGTGTCCATTTGGTGAAGGGCATGGGGGCAGAGATGCTCCGTCTCCCTCAGCCTCAAGGCTGCTGACCTGGATTCCTTTCAGCTTCCTCAAGGGGCGATGCAGATGTGACCCCAGAGAAGCTGAGGTCTCTGCTGAGCTCGCTGATGCTGGCTGACACTGGATAGCCCTCCTTTTCCACCAGCCCCACAAGCTCTTCCTCACAAGGCTCTCCATGGGGTCTGGGCGGAGTCCACAAGTCTCTGTGACCCTAGGTGGTCCCCTAGAGGTCAGAGTTCCGGGGCTCTGAGTCATTTTCCTGGTTGCCTCTTTGCTCCACATGCACCTCGGAGCACTGGTGCAAAGATCTTGGTGATGAGTCTTTGCATCCAAATACCTGCTGGTGAACTTTCTTCCGAGAAGGAGCACAGACAGTGAAAGGAGGGAGGCGGAGCCTTAATGCTGGCTCAGGGGGTCAGCCCCCCTGCCCGCATCCCCAGTGGCTTCTCATCACCTGTCTCTGGCGGTTTATTTCAGGAACACTTGAGATGGGCGTGTAGTGGGAGGGGAATAGTTACAAGCAACCAAGGCAGGGGTGGGGAGCGAGAACAGTCTTGCTGGGTGGTGGGCTGATAAACGTTCACCAGCTCTTGGGGGTTGGGGTAAGGGAGGCACCTTGACTGGCAACGTCTGCTGATTTCTGTGTGTTAACACTCTCACTGTGAGCCAGGTCATGTCACCAACAGGATGCCAGGCGGCTAACACAGTTCCCCAAGATGTAGCAATAGACTCACCCAAGCTGGTAGGCACATGCCTGGCCCCACTGTCTTTGGAGGCTTAGAAACCTGAGTTGCCATCGTGCTGTCTACCATCAGCCACAGCGAGACTGGGTATCTTGCCTCCCTGTCCCTCAGGTGGCCAAGAGTTTGCCTTTCTCTGGACCCACGGTAGGTTATCATGGTAGAAATTAGAAACTGGAAAGCCAGGGGAGCTTTGGAGAGTCCCTCTGGGCTCACTGACTGCTGATGGCATCGGAATCAGATGCAGGAAGGAGGGAGGGGCTGGTAGGAACCCCTGCAGTTGCCCCAGAGACTGAGGGATGGGCTGGCTGGCAACTGGTCCAGCTCTCCCTGCCTACCAGGGGTGTAGTTGGCAGTGCCTCCCACTGGCTGAAAGGTTTCTGATACCCCTGCCAGCCCTCTGAGTCTGTGTTGATGACAGCTGCCACCTACCCGGCTCCATCACGGGTCAAGCACTGTGCTGGCTGCCATGTAGACCTCGTCTCGGTCAGTCTCACAGCCGCCCTAGGAGGTCAGCGTGATCTTGACCCCCACTTTACACGCAGAAACCGAGGCTTGGATTAAATAACGTGCCCAAGGTGCTACACTTGGTAAGTAGCAGAGCTGTTTCTGTTTGACGAGAGCTGGGGGGAGTCAGCGCTGGGGGGGAGGGGCGGGGGAGGGGGAGCGGGAAGCCGGACTGGGGCCAGCTGCCCTGCCCCTCCCGGCCCCATCCTGTGGCAGCCAGGTGGGCGGCGGCATCTGTTGGCAGCTCTGGGTCAGGGGCGTCCACTGGCTCCCCCGGCAGGTCTTGGTGGGAGGGCGAGTCAGGCACTCTGTTCCCAGGAGGGGATGGCGGATCTTGGGCTTAATGATGGGCCTGCAGTACTGGCAAAGCGGGGATCACTCTGCCTGCTGGGAAATGTCCTAAGGAACCCAGCTGAGCTGCAGTTACGGAGGTAGATTTCCTGCTCTTTTCCACATCTCATGATTAATCCAGAAGCCTGAGCAGCGTGTGTGATGAGGCTCAGCAAAGTGGCCGTGGGCATCTCCAGCCTCCTTTGCAAGCCCCGCTTTTCCTCTGGAGTAGGTGCCCTGGAATCTGGGCCAGCCGTACACATTTCAGCAACTCGATTACAAGAGACAGAAGAGGCCGGGTGTGTGGCACCAATAAAACCGCACACACCCTGTACTTCTCTCTGCCTGTTGCTGGTTTGTGCATTTCCCCACCACACCTCCCGAGAGCAGGTTGTTTCCCGGAAGCAGCAGAAGAGAGGTCGGGAGAAGGAGATGCCTTATTGTTGTGAATGTGATGGACGTGGTGGCACCACAGGGGACTGGACACCAAGGCAAAGACTCCAGTGTCTGATGAACTTACTGGTTGAACTTAACCGCTTACTGGTCTTTGGCAGGTAATCAGCTTCTAAGAGTCTCTGTTTCTTCATCTGTAAAATTGGATCACGGTACCTGCACTCATTGATTTAACAAATAATATAAACATATAAATCCATACTCTGGCGTATTCTAGGTGCTGGAAATCAAGCAGTAAACAGAACAGTCTCTCCTCTTCGGATGTTAATAGTCTAACATGGGAAGATGGAAAACGGCAATGACATCTGTGTCAGGTGGTTATGATACTTAGAAGAAAAATAAAGCCGGGCTGAGGGGTAGGGGAGACAGTGTATGCATGTGGGGATGACTTTTCTTAAAGGACAGTCAAGGAAGGCATCTTTGATAAGATGATACTTCAACAGAACCTGGAAGAAAATGAGGTGCCATATAGATGTCCAGGTACGGCAAAGAGCTAGTTCAAAGGTGCTGGAGTGGGAGAGTGCTTGGCAAGTTCAAGGAGCATGAAGAAGCTCTGTGTGGCTGGAGGGGTGGGAAAGTGGGGGTCAAGGAGAAGAGGGCAGAGAGGGTGTGTGTGTGTGTGTGTGTGTGTGTGTGTGTGTGTGTGTGTGTGTGTGTACGCAGGGGCTGGTTGGATCATACAGCCTGGCAGGGTTACTCTAAGTGAGATGGGAAACAACTGGTGGCCTTGAGCAGAGAAATGACCTGATGTATATTTTAGAAAGACCACTCTGGTTGTTCAGTGGAAAGTAGCTTTTAAGACTGTAAGCTCGGTGCTCTGTGACCACCTAGAAGGGTGGGATAGGGGGGAGGAGGGAGGTCCAAGAGGGAGGGGATATATGTATACCTATAGCTGATTCACTTCATTGTACAGCAGAAACTAACACAACATTGTAAAGCAATTATACTCCAATAAAGAAAACAACAACACTGTAAGTGGAGAAGCCAAAAGACCAGGTCGGAGGTGACTGCATCTCCAGGTGAGAGAGGAAGAGAGCTTGGATTTCAGCAGTGGTCGTGGTGATAAGTGACCGTCAGAATCTGGAAATATTCTGTAGGTAGAACCTGTAGGATGAGCTAGTATGAGGGGTGGGTTGGGTGAATAGTGAGACACAAAGAGACACCTCGAGATTTTGTCCTGAGATTGGGATTGACACGTACACACTACTGTGTATAAAATAGGTAACTAATAAGGACCTACTGTATAGCACAGGGAACTCTACTCAATACTCTATAATGGCCTGTACGGGAAAAGAGTCTAAGAAAGAGCAGATATACGTATCTGTATAACTGATTCACTTTGCTGTAAGCCTGCAACTAACACAACATTGTAAATCAACTCTACTCCCATAAAAATTTAAGAAAAAAGAAACAACACTTTTGCAATAAAAAAAAAGATTTTGTCCTGAACGATGGGTAAACTGGAGTTGTCACATATTGAAACGGAGAACTGGGTGAAAGGAGAACCCTTTGGTTGTGGGGTGCAGGAACCAAGAATTTGGCTTCAGGCGCATTAAGCAGCAGTAGTCTGTTGGATACCCAAGTGGAGGTGATGGGTAGACAGAGGCGTGTGAGCATCCGGGGCCCCGGGAGAGGCCGGGGCTGGGATACGATCATCAGTGCGTAGTTCATTAACAATCTTGGGGCTGCATGAGATCATCAAGGGAGTGAGTGAGGATGGAGAAGAGGAGTGGGTGGGACATTCCAAGGTTTAAAAGTCAGAAAAATGAGACAGAACCAGCATGAGAATCAAGAGAGCCTGCTTAAGACGGGACAGAGTACAGAGTGGGTGCTCAGTAAATCACAGCCACTGCCATCACCATGACCATCGGTATTTTCATGGTTAGAGTACGGAGAAGTGAAGTTTGAAACCAAAATAGCAAGAGTTCAGGAGGACGCACTTCATGTACTTTTTCCTCTTTTCCTTCCCTTTCCTCTGGTTGTGCATCAACCGTGGTCTCAGACTTCCAGCTACTTACTAGAAATAAAACAAAACCATACAAAACTTCTGGGCACCTTACAAGCCCACAACTCAGTTCAAGATATTCAAGAAGAGCTGTGGTCTTTGGGTTGTTGGTAGGGTGAGTAATCACTGAACAGAGTCTGGGAACTGGATGTGACTTTCTCCTCTTACCAACTCACTATATGACCTCAGGCAAGTCCGTCCCTGCCTCAGTCCTGGAGGAGGATAGAGACTTCCATTCAGGGGAGAATACTGATTAGCTCACCAAGTTTCCTACTTGGATGGCATCTCTGCCATTTGCTTTTCTCCTCTCCAAAGCATATAGATCCTATCCTCAATTATTAAAGCAAGATAACAGTGCTTTTGATTTCCCTCTGAGAGTCTAACCTCGAATTGTGGGCTGTTTAGTACTTACAAAGTCTGGGAGAGGAGTGCCCTTTAGGAGTGACCATCCAAGGTCCCCCGCCCCATCCACCCCTGTAGGCAGTCTGAGGCAGATGCCTCTCACTGGTCTACCAGAAGGCCAATGACTTGAACCATATTAGTTTATTTCCTTGTATAATTATCTTCACTGAATTGCATTTTAGGAATCATGCCCTTGGCTTTCATTAAACATCCTTGAAACAGTCATGCAAAGTTCACTGCTGCATTTGCACGAGAACTACTGTTGCAGACACGACCTATACGCTTCTGGAAAAGACTTCCTGAGTGTTTTTGTGAAGCACAAGTCTGCGGGATATTAATAAAAATTTCATTATGGGAAAAGTTGAGTGAGTTTGGAAAAAAACCCAGGTGTCTTTCTTAAAGGTTATCTAAGAGGCTTTACTAACAAAAAGTACAGTGGGTCCTTAGAAAGAGGATAAACTGCGAGATTTCCCATTTTGTCGACCCTTAGAATCCTGTTTTGGTGGTGCAGCTCTTGGGATCAGTGCTCTCAGCACCCAGCAGAAGAGGCTCTGAATGCTTCGGGCTCAGTTAGTCAAGCACCGTGAGCTGCAACAGGGAACATACCAGACAGGAGGCCAGGTAAGCAAGTGACAGGGGAGCCTGCAGGGGGATGAGCAGCGAATGGGCAGCTGGCTCTTCCGTGCACAGCGATCCTGGGTGCCTGGGGTCCCAAGAGGCTTTGCAACGTCCTGGCTGCATCAGATATTAACTTTGCTATTCATGGAGTTAGGGGTCCTAGCCTCAAATATATCCCTCAGTGACCCTCCTGTACAACAACACACAGAGTTAAAAGATTTTAAAAAATAATCCATTGTTAGGAAAAGGACACAGAGACGTGTGCTGTGTTTACAGTTTCATGGGCGAGATGGGGAGGAATGCCACTCGCTCCGACAGCTCACTACCTAGGAAGACCACTGAGAGTCTCTCCCCTCCTCTCCCGCAGCTGGAGTCTCTCTCTTTCACTTCCTGACGTGTACACCCCGTCAACCCTCAAATTTCAGCCTCCGAAGCTCCGAGAAAGCCCCTTGGGGAATACTCTGCTCCTCCCTTTCACTGGGCAGAGCGACCAGCACAGGTGTGTGTGCAGACTGCCTGCCCTCCTATCCATGCAAGGTGCATTATTTAGAGGCTACTGATTTCATTGTAAAGTGGGAAGTGAAATATGTTTCGCTAAAGCTTCCAAAGCGAGGGAGGAAGGAGGGAGGAAGAGGGTAGGTCAATGGGTAAATATGATTGCCTGATGGTCTGGGTCCAGCCATCTTCCTAAGGCTGTATCTTTAACTGGGAGGTACAGCAAGATGATCGATAGCACAAGCAACCTTAGGAGAACCACACCGGCCAGCCCGGATCAGCAGAGTCTGTGTGGTGAGATTTAAGGGGGTGCTTAGTTGGCCCTCCAGCTGTAAGTGTTTGCCAGATGACTTGTAACTTCACCACTGGAGCCAAATTCCTTTGACTCTTAGGGCTCTTTCTGCATTCAAGAGCCCTTGGAAATGAGAAATCCCTGAAATGGGTTGTCGCCTGCTGTCAGCTAACCCTGACGCTCAGGAGTAGAGTTGGGAGTAACGGGACGCCGTGTACCCGGGGTCCTTCCTGGGCGTGTGTAACTCTGAGGCTAAGACAGTGAGACTGGCAGTTTAAGAAGCACCTCCAGGACCATGTCGCCTACTGGCAGGCGGAGTAAGGACCCTGCAAGGTGGACAGACATACCTCTTCTCTTATCATTTGAGGGTTTGAGAGAAGAGGCACCGGGAGTTTAGCCTGAGCCCTTCCCACAGGTCTAGAGGTGGGAAGAGAGAGGGATGGGCTTTGACCCTGGGCGGCTCCTCCCTCCAGGCCAAGACCCTGGAGGAGGTTGAGTTTGTATCTTCAGAGGGGATGGGGTGCCCAGGCAGGTGACTGAAGACTTTATCTCCGAAGGACCCAGCATTAGAGAGCTGAACAGCCCCAGACCCCGCGGGCCGGGAGAGCTTCTGGGCATCCTTCCGTGGGGTCCCATCACCTCCCTGCTGGAGGCAGACTGGGTACCAGGACCCTGCGGTGAAGCCGACTGGGGAGCAGCTTCCTCCAGCCTCTCCAAGCACAGACGTCAGCGGCGAGGCTCAGACTTGGTGGCTGTGCTCTGTCTCTGCACAGGCTTGTGTACGCGCAGCGGGGGACCCACGCAGGGGACCGGGGTGGGGAAGCACACAGGAGGCAAGTGCAGAGTGGCGGCAAGTGGCGGTGGTGATGCTGGGGCAGTGCGAGCGGACAGCGGCTCTCCTGGAGGCTCCACCCCTCGGCGGGCTGGCGTGGGACCTGGGAACGGACAGTGCACGTGGAGGGGCAGCTACTCAGGGCTGCCCTGCCGGGGTGGGGGGGGGGGCGGGCGGTGCTGTCAGGCGGGGGCTGCCTTCAGGGTGGAGTTGTAGCAGAGAAGTGGGGTCACCCCTCTTGGAAGCTTTGAGAATGCGTATGAGGAGGGAGCTGCGAACGGAATCCGGAAAAGGTAAGGAGTGCCAGCTTGGTGGAGTTGGGTGCTGGCAGGACTGGCCTTGGAGTCGTGGGAGCGTTCCCAGGAACATCCAGGGGATCGCCACCGGGGCCCCAGTGGTCCCACAGGCCTCCTGAGGCTGGCTGTGCTGTGCTGAAGCCCACATCAAGGGCCCTGGGGATGGCAGCAGAGGCCAGCATGGTTGAGGGTCCCCCGCACCCACCTCATCTCTGCAGGGACCACAGAACTGCACGCACCGTGGGTGTTCTTCACCTGCTCACAAAAGAGCCGGGTCATTGCATGCAGCAGGAAAGGCTTGACGGGGGGTGACGGGAGGAAGGGCAGGAGCAGAGATTTTCCATCTTGATGGTTTTGTTCAAGGCCAGCCCAGAAGCAGCTGACGTTGGCTTCATTTATCCAAAGGGCACGGCGAGTGACCCTCTACAACCCAGGGATCCTGAAATATTTAGAAGCTCTAATGTTTGGGTGGGAAGAGAACCTCTTTTGGATGAGAAGCTCAATTATTGAGGAAGGGAGAGCTCCCGTTGTCTGGGGCGTAGGGGGGGCACCTTCCTGCTGCGTTGGCGGGGTGCCGGGCGCGGGGCACCCTGCCTGGGACACTTGCCCTGCTCTGTGGGTGAGGCCTCTCCCACAGTGCTGGGCTCTGGGGGACTTTTCTCGTGGCCAAACTCTTCGGGAAAGTGACACAACGGCCTATTTCTTCCAACAGCACCTCTGATTCAGCCTAGGGTATGGTTCGAGGTTGCATCTCTTGTAAACCCCCCTTCAGCTGCTGTCAAGGGCTGGCACCGGAGTTCTTGAATTTAGGCTGATGTGGGTCCTGCTAGAGCCTGCTGTCCTCTGCACATGTCAACAAATGTGTATGCAGGTGTGGACCAGCTGGATCTCTCTCCTTCTCTGGAAAGCGTGGTTTTCAGCAGCGTCAGGCTGGGAAGACAGACATTTTTTCATGAACCCTGAAGTCCTGTGCAGGCAGTTGTCACACAGTGTTCCACCAGCGGCCCACGGCCGGCACAGAACACTGCAAAGCTCCATCTAGCACAAGTGACCACGGGGAACGGGTTGAGAATCCTGCTGCATTGTACACGTCTCCTAAGGGAAGAACATCAAGAAAGATGAGCTCGCCGCGGAATTGGCGAACTGTGTGGAAGGGGCGGGATCTGTAGAGCTCAGCAGCGGCGAGCTCCTGTCATGGCTTGGCCAGTTCGGGTCTCCCCCTGTCACTTATGAGGGTGCGGCGATGTTTTCCCAGATGTGGTCCCCGTGTACAAAACAAAGAATCGCTTTGCACAAAGCCAGAAGGGATACATTGAAAGAATTATCAGAAGAGAATAATACATAGGAAATGTTTGTGCTCGCATGCAAGGAAACTTTGGGGGGTATCTGTGGCTGCCAAAGTGACATCTGGCAGGATTAACTGGATCACCAGAGCCAAACAATGAGGACTGGGAAGGCAGCAATAACTGTGAGGCCTGGGCCCATGTGGGGGCAAGATTTTGAGAATGACCACTTAGGTGACAAAATGGGATTCCCACGAACCGCAGCTCTGGTTAGTTTCTGGTCTGGAGCCAGATCCTCTCTCTGATGCAGACGTGGGAGGACGGAGCGGCAAGAGCTGCCCAGCTGCTCATCTGGGAAGTCATCCTCCAAGGGACTCTGTCCCTCGTTCTCCTCCCGTACCTGGAGGCGGCAGTCAGCGGGCAGCACCTCTCACAGCACCCCCACGTACACCTGCTCAGACCACCTGCTCAGAGCTACTCTTTTGCCCAGCCCAGCATACCTGTTCCACCTGTCTGAAGACCCGCCGCACGTTTCCTCGAAGCACACCCCAGAGCTCTTCGTCACTCCAGCCACGCCTCAGCAACTCCTCTATCAGTACCGGGTATATGGACACGTCCTCCAGCCCCTGTGGGAACCTGTGTGGCCGCCAGCCAGCCAGCTATTGGGCCTCAGACCTGTTCCCTGGTCCTGAGTCAGAACCAGAGCCCTATGTGTCCAGGGTCCACTGAACCCCAGCCCTGGTCAGATATGGAAAATGGAGACTTGGAGAGAGTAAATGATTCACTCCTGCTCTTCATCCTTCAAAGGAAGGCCCCAAGAGCGCCTCGACTATTCGTCAAAACTCATTGAATTGTACTGTTAAGATCTATGCCTTTCACTGAATGCAATTTTTGCCTCCATTTATAAAGAGAAGAAAAGCTTTTTAAGAACTGGGTTGACCCCCCTGCATGCACAGACCCAGCTGCAGGCAGAGACGATGGTCAGCCCAGCCCAGACCTTGCGAAGAGTCTGCTCAGAGGCCGTGGGTCTGCTGGCACTGGATGGGCGCAGATGCTGGGCAGATGAGCTCTGTGTGGTGTTTTAGACAAATATGATGACCTAGAGTAGGGCCAAGCAGACAGGAGAGCCCAGGAAGCAGACCCTGGGAGAGGGGAGATACCAGTTGGGCCAGCACACCTGAGGCTATGGTCAAGGCCATGAGGACCACAGTGTGGTGGGCACGGTGGCTGTGAAAGCCCCACTGCTGCCCAGCCAGCCCGAGACAAGCCGTGGGGAAGCACTCACCGGCCAGCCCCGTCATAATCTCCGCCAATCCCGATGAACTTGCATCCAGTGACTGCCCTGATGTGGTCGAAGTGATCTGAAGAATGGGAAGTCAGCAGTGTGGGGCTTCCAGGGCAGGGGTGGGGGTGATGACTGGCCTCTGTTGATTCCCCTTTTTGCAGCCTGTAGGCCAAACAGTCCAGTTCCTTCGTGGCCTGGCACCGAGAGTACCAACTCGAGGGCCCTGAGGTTTGATCTGAAGTGATCCCAGCTGGCTCTAGACTGGACTTCAGATTTGGAGTGGACCCCAGAGCCCCCTGTTTGGGCCATTTCCCACCCACGATTCACCCTGCCTCCCAGTCTCCTTGAGAACCTGTGGGGGCTCCTTTCCCCGGGTGTGGAGGATGAGAGAGGAACAAGAGTACAACTGATGAAGACCCCAGAGACCTAAGGAGCTGTCCAGTCCCTTGGCCAGAGGTAGGGGCAGTGCGCTTTAGGAGCCCCTGCAGAGGCACAGATGGGCAGCACCCGGGCTCTGTGTCTGACAGCCTCCCTGCTACCCATCAGTACCGCAGTTTTGATTCCGTGGCTCCAGTTCCACATGGCACCAAGGTGCTGTGTACCGTCCGTTACTGGGTTTTTGGGAGCTGTACCTATTGCCAACAGGAGGGTCAAGCCACTGGGGCTCTTCTGAAGTCCTCCCCAAGTTTGGACCCAGCTTCAGCTCCAAATCAGAGTTTTCAGAGAGCCCAGGGTGAGGCTCACCTGCCACAGTAGGCACGTTGGCTAACGGGTTGCACTGCAGCACCCGCACGGACAAGGGCACCATCGCGATGCCACCGTTCTTCTTCTGCAGGGGCGGACCGGTGGACAGTCAGCTTGGCCCCCAGCACAGCCAGCTGCCTGTTCACTCTCTCGGCCCCTGTGAGGAAGGTGTTGAGGTCAGAGTCGTCTCCTCTCTGGGTTTGTGTGAATGGAGGAGCCGCAGCCCTGGTCTGGGTGGTGTCTTGGCCCTGGGTTTCCGGGTGTGGTGGAGTATCTTACCACCTAGACCCCCACCTAGGGCTCAGGAGTTCAGGGGCTGTGGACCGTGGGTTTTGGGGGCAGAAGATACTTAACCTGGGGTTTGAGGAAATTGAGGGAGAAGAGGCTCGGGTTCAAGGGCTCCCGGTTTGAACCTCTTGCTTTAGGTTTGAGGGCCAGGGCAGTCTCTCACCAGAAGCTGCAGGATATCATCAGGATCATTCCGAGTGTTCTTGCACACACCCCGGGCAGCTGAGTGGGAGAAGATGACAGGTGCCTGTGACACTTCTAGGGCTCGCCGTGCCACAGCATCGAGACATGGGACAAGTCCACCATCATGCCCAGGCGGTTCATTTCTGCCACCACCTTCTGCAGGGACAGGATGGGGAGAGGGCATCAGGGCTGCATTTACCTTGTGTGCATTTATCTGGAGGGAACAGGCGGGGCTGTACATTCATGTGGGGCAGGGTATGGAACCCGGGTCCTTACCTCGCCCAAGCCGGTCAGCCGACTGACATTGCTGTAGAAGGGGTGGATCCCCTTTGCTGAGCTCTGTGCCCTGCAGGATGGCCAGGAGGCAGTCTGACTGGTGGCCATGACTTGGCTACAAGAGCCTAGAAAGAGGTTCTGTCGAACCGTCTACACCTGCAACTCCCTGGTGCAAGAGGAGGGACCCAAACTGGGCTGTGCCTGGCAGTAGGAGGGCCCTTCTGGGGATTCAGTCTTGTTCTGCGAACCTCCATTCCCCTCCCCACCCCAGGTTCAGGGCGGATCCCAGGGGTAAACTTGCTTTGGGCCCCAGCGTGATCTTGGGCAGATCCCTGCCTCACTGGGCCCTTACCATCTGCACTGCGCTCACCAGGGCGTGTTGCAGGTGTGGGTGAGTGTCACGTAGCGCACACCCAGCGCATAGAAGGTACGCAAGATGGAGAGGCTACTGTCCAGTGAGTGGCCGCCCTCCACACCAATGAGGCAAGCCAACTTCCGGGTATTGTTGAGAGCTGGGGGCAGGTAGGTCAGATGATCATTTTCAGAGGCAGGGGTAGCTTACTGAAGTCCCTAGCACCTACCACCACCAGTCTGTTTACCTTTTTTTTTTTTTTTTTTGGTCGTGCCGCGCAGCATGAGGGCTCTTAGTTCCCCCACCGGGGATCAAACCCGAGCCCCCTGCAGTGGAAGCGTAGAGTCTTAACGTCTGGACTACCAGGCAAGTCCCCCGTCTACCTTTAAGTGAGGTCACAAGCTCCAGCTCAGAATAGGAGGCACACATGAGGCGGATGAGGTCAGTTTGATCCGGGGTGAGGCGCACAGCATCCCGTTCGTGGGTCTGGCATGGGGCGTAGGCTGACCAGAACTGAGGGAAGGCCAGGGCTCGGTTTGGGCTTTGGAACTCCTTGGGCTTCTCATAGCCTCCTCAGCTGGCACAGCACTCACTGTGCCCAGAAGTCACATGGAATGCGTTGCTTTTTCTGTGGTACTTGGATGCCCGTCAGGTTGGCTCACTGTGACCCCTGTAGCCCCCAGCATCCATGGCATGGCACTTTCTAGGCCACTATGGTAACTTAGTTCCAGTGTGACTCACCTGTGGTCTCTGAGGCCCCCAAACTGCCCCACATTCCCCAGCAGCCATGGTGGCACCTTGTGTGTCCCTTTGGTACCTGGGCACCCACGAGACCGTCTTTCAGCCTGTCCAAGCTGGTCTGGCCATGGCTGAAATTGCACAGATTAACATCCTGGAGCCCATTGTGGTAAAACTGCCTCAGGACCCAGGGGCATGTCGTTGTGGCTGGAGGGAGGTCAAGGCAAATGGGTGGGCTCCTTAGGTCTTGGGATCAGGCAGGACACATTGCCTGGCCTGGGCCAGCCTGGGGGTCCCCCACCTCACACTGTCACACAGACTATACTAGGAGCAGCTGAGGCCTGGGCTGAGGGGTTCCCACCAGGGAGGGGATGACAGAGAAGGGGGAGGGCATCCATAGATGATGGAGAGGACATCCAGGGGTGGTGTGAGGGAGCCTCCCCACTAGCTCTGCATGCTCCGGACCTCCTCCCCTGCCCAGGGCCAGGCTAGGCCCCCACCGGCCCCCACCAGCCCGCACACACTGCAGCCCCCCCCCCGTCCACAAGCCGGAAGTCCCGCCTCAGGGCCCGCGTGCGCTCCCGCGGACTCGGGGTGCTGGAGGTGCCCGGCGTGGTCTGGACGCGGGTTCCCGGCCGCAGCAGCAGACGCAGCAGCAGCAGCAGCAGACACAGCAGAGGCCGCTGGCTGAGTGCGCGGGGACCTTCGAGGCCCCCGGGCCGCAAGCTGCGCAGGGCCAGGCGGGTGGGCAGAGGCGGGTGTGGGAGGGGCGGGCGATGGGGTTGTGCCCGTCCACACAGGCCACCCAGCGGCGCGGCCTCGCGAGGGGGGCGGGGTGAGGGAGGGGATACAGAGTCACAGGGCCCTGCGAGCCGTGTGTGCGGAGAGCCGCGATCCGCGAAGCCCGGCAGCCCCGGGGCGGCACTGCCCTCCCGCCCCCTGCTCCGAGGCAGCTCCCGCGGGCTAAGCTGGCCTCTGCTGAGAGCCCACTCGCCTCCCGTCGCGGCTTCCCTCCGCCCCTGCGCCTCTTCCCACTCCCACTGCTCCGAGGGGGCGCCCTAGGCTGCTCTCCCCCGCCTCTAACCTTCCTGGCCAAGCTGGGCCGCTTCTCTCAGAGGGCCACCTTCAGCCCGAGGCCTCCCGGGAGCACACCGCGTCCCCATCTGCCTGCAGCCGGCCCCGCCCACTCCGAGGGCTGCGTGCCAGTGTCTCTGCGGCCACAGGTGCTCTGGGCTCCCGGTTTCCCGGTACGGGGCCATGTGGGCTGGTGTGGGGGAAGAGAGAGTTTCTGGAAATGGGGGGGGGGGGAACCTTGTGAGCTCTGGATTCAGGAAGGGGCCCTCTGCCCCCGACCTTCTCTCTCCACCTACTTGACTCCCCAACCTGCATGACCATTCTCTGGGGACTTCAACCAGCACCCGGGAACTCTCAGGAACCCCCCCCCCCACACACACTTCTGGCAGCCAGCCTCAGGAAAGAGCGCCCTCAGGAGCTGCTACACCTCCCCAGGGCCTGAAGAGAGGGACTTTTGGGATGTGAACTGAACACCTTCTGGGGAGAGTCAACGACCCTTTTCCTCAGCAGAGCAGGAACCCAGTCAGTAGGCTATTTGAGTGGAAGGAAATGAAGTCATTTCCATGGCAGCAGAGCCCCCATCGCAGCAACCTTCCTCCCAGGGCTGCTGGCCGACCTTCTGGCCAGGATCCCTCCTACCTCAGCATGGAAGGCCTGGCCTCGTGAAGAAGTATAGGTTCTGAGGAAAGACCTGGCACCTGGGTTCTGCTGCTACACTTGCCTTATCTCGAGGCCCTTGTGACTCTAGCTTTCCCAGAAACCTCAAGGGCTAAGTGCCTGTGCTTGCTCAGAGGCCGCACGCCACTCCCCATTTCCAGCCTCAGGCCCTCCCCCTAGCTGCCTCCTCTGGGGACCCCCTCCCTCCAACACACACACACACACACACACACACACACAGAGAGAGAGAGGGGATGTGCCTTCTCACAGAAGCTCAACCACTGAGATGCTTTAGGGACTGTGCCCAAACTCCTTCATCCCCAGCCTCTCCAGTTTTTGCTCTGATCCCTGGCACCCCCGGAGCTGTTCCGCCTTTGGAACCTTTCCTGGGTAGCAGGAGTGCCTAGCACAGGGGTAGTGACCTAAGTGTGAGCACTGGCGACCCTAGAAGTCTGTTACAGAAAAACATTGAGCAGTAAGGGACCCCCCTGGGGACAGAAAGGGCTGGGAATAAAGGAGCATGTGAACCTCGGGGCAGGGTGCGTGCTGCTTGACTCTCCATCCTGTTCTTGCTTCAGGGAGCAGGTCTTCCTGGGTCTCTCTATCCTGCCTCCTGAGACCCCAGGCAGGAGGCTCGTTGGGAAGCCACAGATTGCTGCTTTCAGTTTCAAAAAACCCAGCTCCCCCCTGGTTTGTGGTGGTGGCCGCTGACACTGGCTCAGAGCAGGAGCCCATGTGGTAGCCTGCTAAGGCTTCTCTGCACCCTGTCTCTGCTCCTGCATTCTTCTCGGCTCGCAGAGTGCAGACTTTTCTGTCTTCAGCTGACAAAGGGGCCCCTGAGGATTGAGCAGAGGAACGTCACGTTTTCTTCCAGGCCAGCTTCAGCCCTGGGATGTTCAGGGCAGACTGTCATTTCAAACCTCAGTTTCTGAGGCTCCTTGCTTTTGGCCATTTAGTGTGGCAGGAGGCTCCTGGCTGAGGAAGGCTCAGACAGAACGACGCAGGTTGTGATCTGTGGCAGTGGGCAGTGGGGGGACGGGGTGGGTCACTGCAGGAAGAGGCATTCGCTGCCTTAGGCAGTTAAACCATTGCCCTCTCTTCAGAGTGCCTCAGCCAGCAAGATGCTGTGGGGTCTACCTCCTGGCACCATGCTCCAATCGCCGGATTTTGGGTCTGGGGCAACCCAGGTCTTCGTCTGACTCTTCCGGAGCGCGCTTTCTCTTGGGAGCATGTCTAGGGACTGGCTTCTCTGCTTCCACCTTTGCTGGCGTGGCCAAAGGAACTGCTGCTGCAAAGAAAATCAGAACTGATCAGTCACTTCTGCTGTACACAGTTTCCTGCCAGAATTTCCCTCTCTCATGTCTCTCCCAGTTTCTGGCTGAAGACCTTTAATCGACTTGACATCCAAAACACAGCCTTGGCCCATCACCTCTATGAGTCCCTAGAGAAGGGACACTGGCTGCAAAAGCAATTCCTAGAGCCTATGGCTGCAGCACATGAGGAAGTCTCTTCACCGTTTCCAGGGTAAACAGTAGAACCCGAAAGTCATTGCAACCATGAGCCTCTCCATCTCTCCCTTCCACAACAGAGAAAACATTTCTTGCAGTCTGTCACTTCTGAGGCTTTAATGGAAATGTCTTTCAAGTTTTGGAAAAAAATAATCTAATATAAATTGGTGAAGAACCCCTCCCACCTTGGCAACCCCTCTTGGGCCCCATTTATACTGCCTGTTTCCACCACACTGAACTCTAGCCCTCTGATACTTTTATGTAGATTAGAACAAGGCCGAATACTGAGGCAGAGTGATCAGGAGACTGAGAACCGCGTTCTGGGTACCAAGTCTAGGCTCACATCAACCCAGCCTCCTGGGACACCATCTCCTCAGCCCTCCAGTCTCATTAGCACTTCGACAGCCCTCTTGGTTCTTCCGGTCTTCCCATCAATATGGCACCACCCTCTCCCCTAGAAGTAAAAATCATTATAATTCTCCCTCTCTCCACCGTGAAAGGATGAGATAAAGGCTCAGCAGCAGCCCCCGTGAAACACATGGTCACCACTGTGAAGAGGTGTTACTAAGACGATTTGGTCCGACTCAGAGAAGGAAAGAGACAACTCTGCCCTAAGGCTGATCAGGCCCACAGGAGGGAACCACACTGGGGGCAGCCTTTGAGAGAGTGGCAATGCGAGAGAACCTTCTTTAGGAGGGGACTCCCTGTTGCCGACCTTGAGCAAGTAAGGATGGGACATTGGTTTACTGGGGCTGTTGCAGAGGGGATGTGCCCAGAGGTTGGGCCACCCTGCTTGAGAATCAAAGCACCTTCTAGTCCGAAGCTGCTTGAATGCTCCAATCGCCGGATTTTGGGTCTGGGGCAACCCAGGTCTTCGTCTGACTCTTCCAGAGCGCGCTTTCTCTTGGGAGCACGTCTGGGAACTGGCTTCTCTGCTTCCACCGTTGCTGGCGTGGCCAAAGGAACATCCCCGTAGGCCCGGTAGCCACCAACCAGGCAGTATGTCTCCCCATGCCAGCCCAACTGCGTTTCTCCACACCCTCGGTAGGGGACATGGTACTGACCAGGGGTAGGAGGAGAAACGGGAGCCACTGCTGCTGCAAAGAAAATCAGAACTGATCAGTCACTTCTGCTGTACACAGTCTCCTGCCAGAATTTCCCTCTCTCATGTCTCTCCCAGTTTCTGGCTGAAGACCTTTAATCGACTTGACATCCAAAACACAGCCTTGGCCCATCACCTCTATGAGTCCCTAGGGAAGGGACACTGGCTGCAAAAGCAATTCCTAGAGCCTACGGCTGCAGCACATGAGCAAGTCTCTTCACCGTTTCCAGGGAAAACAGTAGAACCCGAAAGTCATTGCAATCATGAGCCTCTCCATCTCTCCCTTCCACAACAGAGAAAACATTTCTTGCAGTCTGTCACTTCTGAGGCTTTAATGGAAATGTCTTTCAAGTTTTGGAAAAAAATAATCTAATGTAAATTGGTGAAGAACCCCTCCCACCTTGGCAACCCCTCTTGGGCCCCATTTATACTGCCTGTTTCCACCACACTGAACTCTAGCCCTCTGATACTTTTATGTAGATTAGAACAAGGCCAAGTACTGAGGCAGAGTGATCAGGAGACTGAGAACCGCGTTCTGGGTACCAAGTCTAGGCTCACATCAACCCAGCCTCCTGGGACACCATCTCCTCAGCCCCCCAGTCTCATTAGCACTTCAACATCCCTCTTGGTGCTTCCAGTCTTCCCATCAATATGGCACCACCCTCTCCCCTAGTACTCAGCAGCTCAGGATGGGATGTGTCTGAGGGCACCGATATAGATGTCTCCATGACAGCACAGAGGTGCCTGGGTTTGAAGGTGTGTTTCAGGAGTGGCCCTCTTCCTCAAACTGCTCCATTTACCATTTGCCAACAAAAATGCACTTGTCTTTTGCTAAGAGGCCAATCAGGAAAGGGTCTGAATGGAAGCATCCTGTAGCCCAAAGGGGAAGCTACATTTATAAAGATCAGGACCATCCTGCACACTTGTCCAGGGATGACCTTTCACTTGTCCTCAGCAGTGAGCACTGTGGGTCCCTGAAGGTGTCCCAGGTCACTGGTATTACTTACAGCTGGGAACGCGCTCAGGTATACGTAGTGGGCAAACCCCACAGGAACATGAGGCAGCCAGGTGAGATTGTGTGTACACCATGCCTCCGGGCGGTCTCGGTGTACCTGCCGCACTGCCCACCCATGGAACAGAGCACAGGTCTGAGTTAATATAGACGATCCAGTCACACATTCTCACTCAGACAACCAAAGAGATTGGTATCTGGTGGAGAACTGTCAGGGAAGTTTCTCTGAGGGCAGCACGTTGGCAGTTACGCGGCCATGGAAACTGTTAGAAGGCCGGTGAGGTCATCACTACCCAGTGAGGTCATGATAAGGAACGTGTGACTTGGGGGTCAGGCTTCAGGAGGAGGGGCAGTTTTGTGGAGGAGATCAGGGGGGAGGCAGAGGTACTCTACCTGGCCCCTCACACCTGGGCCTCCCCACCCATGCCCTAGTCTAGCAGACACCCCACGTGGGGCGTGCCGGTGGGCTGGCACAGCCCCAGGGGCCCCAGGAGGGCAAGAGAGACCCACTTTCTGAGATTGCCAGTGACACACCCATAGTCCGGATATTATCCGTAACGATTACTAAGGTTGTTTATCTCCCTCCACTTTTACTAAGAAAAGGAGTAATTGAAGACTCTAAATCATTTTTACTGAGGTTCTTTGTTTTTTTTTTTTCCTTCAAAATACTAAATGTAAAGTCTGCAGGGCGTATATAGGTGTTCAACTTTTTTCCAGATTTTATGTTTTTGGTGTTTTGTAAAAAATTTTTATTATTTATTTATTATGTTTATTTTTGGCTGTGTTGGGTCTTCGTTTCTGTGTGAGGGCTTTCTCTAGTTGCGGCGAGTGGAGGCCACTCTTCATCGCGGTGCGCGGGCCTCTCACTATCGCGGCCTCTCTTGTTGCGGAGCAGAGGCTCCAGACGCTCAGGCTCAGTAGTTGTGGCTCACGGGCCCAGTTGCTCCGCGGCATGTGGGATCTTCCCAGACCAGGGCTCGAACCCGTGTCCCCTGCATTGGCAGGCAGATTCTCAACCACTGCGCCACCAGGGAAGCCCCTTTACTGAGGTTCTTAATACCTTCCTCACAAGGGTGGACAAAACTCTCAGCTTTTTGTATTGAGTGCAGATGTCTCTATTCTTGCCCATTTCAGAGTCCTCCTCACTCAAAATCTAGGTTTTGTCGATCTTTAGTACCCTGTCTCTCATCTTATCTCAGATTATTCTGTGGTAAGATGGTGCAAACTATGTATTTACTAACTGGAGAGAATTCAAGTCCCCGGAGCTGTTGTAGCTCAAAATTCTGTTTTTTGTTTTTTTGTTTTTTGTTTTCAAAATTCTGTTTTAAGTGGAGTCATTTTCTGTGCTTTCCTTTCATGCTGTCTGCAAAATGCCTGTTTCTGTCCTCCTTGAGATCCAGGTTTACAGCGCTCTCCTTTTTCTCATTCTGGGGTCTCTATGTTTGTGGCATCTCTGAGGGCCCATGTTCTGTTGAGGCTGAATTTGATACCTGGTGGGGGGGGGCGGGGAAAGCAACTTCCAGATGGGTCAGCCTAGAAAAGGATCCCCCATTGTGTAGAAATTTAAAAACAGGCAAAATACCTGTCCTATCAGACACTATGATTTGCCCCCTCTGTCTGACGCAGCCCAGAGCTTCGTCATTTAATTCACACCTATCTACTGTGAAGGCCCAGCCAACAAGATCATTTTGGAGCCCTGAGTGGGTGCCCAGAATGGATGGGAGAGCTGAGGTAACCAGAACTCTGCCTTTTTTATGGACAGGTGTTAGGGCATCTTCTCTTCAAAGTGACACATTCCCAACCCATCCAACTCACGTAGAGGAACAAAACCACTGTCACCAGCCAAAGGGAGAAAAACATGGGGCTGCAGAGGAGAGGGATCTTGTGGGGACTCTTGTATTATTCATCCACGTGCAAGTATGAGCTCCAGATTTGATAAGACATGCAGTCTGATCAAAAGTCATGCAATTAATGATTTCTTTCAAAAATCAAAGAACTCTTTGATTCTTCATTTTAATGTAACTTTGACCTCTTTTCTTTCCATGTCATAAAAGAGGCCTTGACTAAGCTAAACATGCTCTCTCTCCGTGCCTGCAATGTATCAGAAAGCATCGTCAGTTACTTTCACAGGCAGTGGAGAACTCCTTAATTTTTCTCTGACGACAAGAGCTCCCTTTGAGCCTGGGCCAGAGGTGAGCAAGATTCTGATTCTGGAAAGATGTAGAAAAATGAAGTTCCTTTTGCCAGAGGTTCTGGGTGAGCATTGTTGATGTATGACTGTTAGCAGTCTTACCCTCCTTCCACCTATTCTTCCTTTTCTGCATGGTGGACTGTCCTTTAGTTTTGGGGGTACAGTATTGGGGGAAAAAAGGAAGGGGAGGCTAGAGGTAAGTAGGCTAGTGGCGGGGATTTTGTGCACGAATATTTGAAGAAGGAAGTGTGGGAGCAAGTGCTGTGGTAAGACGGGAAAGGGAGAATTAAAAAAAAAAAATCTGTGATCCATAAATCCCCTTCAAAGACTCTAAGCAAAGTACTTAAATTATTTTACAATTACTTTTTGGTTACTACTCTGCAGTATAAAAAACAATAAGTTCACTTTTTATCGTATCCCTATGTCATTAGCATCATTTTAAAGACGTGTCTTAACGGCTGTATCGTGTACCATCCTTTATTTAACCAGCTCCCTTTTTTGGACAGTTAATTCAGTTATTTTGTTGTTTATAAATATATATATATATATATATATATATATATATATATATATATATATATATATGATGGATATTTTTGTTTGTAATTCTGATTATGTCATTTTGTCAGTCAGGATAACTGATGGTAGCTGTACTAACAAACAACCTAAAATCTCAGTGGCTTAGCAGGTGTTGACTGAAAAAAATGCACAACTAAAAGTTGAGAATCTTCTTTTTTTTGGTGGACTTGCTGAGGACTTAAGCCCGGGAGGCAGTGTCAGATCGCTCTGAGAGATTGCACTGAAGAGGGAAGGGAGGAACCAGGACATATAGGAGTTTTGCAAAAACAAAACAAAACAAAACATTAAACCCCCAAACAACCAGGTAGTCGGAACATCAAAAGATTACTGTTAATTAAAGAAAAACCAGACATCTCAAGTCAATGAATTTAGCATTTTTCTATGTACGGGAAGAGGCAGGAGTCTGGGCTCATTGGAATCCTTCCTTTGATGTGCATTTGAACTATCTAGAGCCAGCATCCTGCTTTTCTCCATCCTGAATCCCCTCCGGGTGCACCATCGGGGATGGCTGCCATGGCTGATGATGGCTTGATGGCTGCAACACTCTGTTGACTGATAGGGCAGGCGACATTCTTCATCCATACAGGTTCAAGTCTTCTTTCTTGCTCGATTTACTGGCTAGGGTTGGAGTGGGAGACTCTGTTCTTTGCAGATGTGAGGGACTCAGGGTCCTTCAACATTGTGGCGTCACCTTCCTCAGGTCCTCGGAGCCCCGGCGCTGGAAGAAGGGAGCTTGGAGAAGGCACGCACGCTCTTGGCCTCTTCTGCCCAGAGAGGACAGAGCCACTTCTGCGCATGGTCCACTGGTCAGGGCTCGTCCCAGGGCCCCACCCAGAGGCAAGGGGGCTGTCGAAGGGAATCTGGATGCAGCAAAGAGAAAGGGCCAATGGGTATTGATTAACAACTAGCCAAGGTCCTACCTACCTACCAATTCACTGTCAGGTCTTTAGAATACAAAGGGTTACATTCCCGCAATCCTCCTCTAATTCGAGACAATTCTCCATTCATATTCTCTTTTGCTTAGAGCAACCTTGAGCTGGGTCTTCCCAGGCTCTTCTTTCTACCCCTACAGGCTGTGGTCTCCTCGGAAGCTTTGGTGGGATGCAGGCAGCATCTGGGAGAAGGCGCCTCGGAACTCACGTGCCCGCGTTGCCCAGGACCCCAATTCCTTCCACCTCTCGGATGCTGCTTTCTTTTCCCAGGGACAGAGCCAAGCTGTAATTGACTCCTTGGGTATTTCAGAGTCCCTGATCCCAAGACTGAAGGATGACTGCCTGCTGTTGTGAAAGGTTACCAAATTATCAGGACCTCTGATTGGGAGGGACAGTGGGAAGAGGGGAGGTGGTGTCAGGGGAAAGGCACTGACATTTCAAACTCAGCTGGCGACTCCAGCCCTTGGTAATGGCTTTAGTAACTTCCCAGCTGATCCCTGTGATTGAGCATCAGGACCATTGAATGCTAATTGAGTTGAAAAGCTTCCCCCTCATGTGCTAAAACTCTCAGGCAGTAAAAGGCTTCTGACCATGTCTGGAGTTGCGTGCTGGGGACAATGTGGTGGGTTGCCTCTGTCTACGCTTAACTGCTGTTCGTCTTCCCGGCTTGACGGGGTAGGGTTGCTGTACATACACAGACTTTAAAATTATTTTTAAATTATTTTTTTAAACTGAAGAATGGTTGATTTACATTGTTGGTGGTTTCCGGTGTACAGCAAAGTGATTCAGTTATGCATACACACATACATACGTATACATACATACATATGTATATATATATTCTTTTCCAGATTCTTTTTCATTATCGTTTATTGCAAGATATTGAGTAATATTGAGCACAGTAATACTGTGCTCTACAGTAGGACCCTGTTGTTCATCTATTTTACATATATCATATATCTGTGTGTCTCTGTTAATCCCACACTCCTAATTTATCCCTCCCCTCACCCTTTCCCCTTCGGTAACCGAAATTTTGTTTTCTGTGTCTGTGGGTCTATTTCTCAAACAGACTTTTTTTTTCTTTTTTTTTTTTTTAAGCAGATTGCACCTTGCTGTGGCTGGATCAATACTCTGGAGTAAGCTGTTTGCCCTCAAAACTGCTGGGGCCGCAGCCATGGAGCTGCAGGATCCCAACGGGGTCCTGACGTCCATCTGCTCTGTTTTTTTCAGGTGCGCTGAATCGACAGTCCTGAGTTTTGAAGTTTTCCTGGAGGGGACGTGAGGGGATTTCTCCAGGATCGATGGGACTCCTTTTGTGGTGCTTCAGTGCTTCCACCATGAAGCGCTCATTTCCCTATGCACGTCCCCCCGCCCCACCCCACTGTTTCCTTTACTCTCTCTCCTCCCACCCCCAATTCCCAGAAGAAGATCTAGGAATCAGGTCCAAACATAAGATCTTTGGAGAATCCTTGCGTGTGTTTTTTTAAATTTTTATTGGAGTATAGTTGATTTACAATGTTGTGTTAGTTCCGGGTGTACAGCAAAGTGAAGCAGTTATACATATACATATAATCCACTCTTTTTTAGACTCTTTTCCCATACAGGTCATTACAGAGTACTGAGTAGAGTTCCCTGTGCTATACACTAGGTCCTGATTAGTCATCTAGTTTATAGGTAGTGTTGTGTATATGTCAATCCCAATCTCCCAATTTATCCCTCTCCCCTCCCCACTTTCCCCCCCTGGTAACCATAAGTTTGTTTTCTACACCTGTGACTCTATTTCGAATCCTTGTGTTTTACTCTCGTCCTGAAACTAGATAAAGCCTAGTCATCAATCAACAGGTGAGGAAGTAGAGCCAGGCATTGGTTGAGTGTTGATGTTTCTGGTACAAGCTGACTCTCCGCTCATCATCCCACACCTTCATCAGCCATCATCCTGCTGTCTGTCACCTCCTCTTCTCTGAAGAAGGCCCGGGCCATCTTTTGAAAATACAAAGTCCAGCATTGAGACCCTCCCAACTGAGAGAGCAGGAAGGGCCAGGGCTGCTGAGGTGTGCTCCCCGAACCCCACTCAGGGGATCTGTGTTGTTCCCACCTGGGTGTATTGTGTGGACCCCCTAAAATTCCTCCAAACCTCTGCCTCTGCGCTTCCAGATTGCCCCTGAAAGAAATGAACAATAATCATAATATCCACCACGTACTGACCGCTGGTCTCTTGAGGGCTGCCTTGCCATTGGACAACATTTGTTGAGCTCCTACTGTTTGCCAGACAGCGGGTACATGCTTTATGTGTGTTTAGCCCTTCTGACAACACTGTGATTTAGGACCTGTTAATATGTCTATTTTGCTGAAATGGAAACTGAGGTTCAGAGTGGTTAAATAACAAGGAAAAGTCCATGTTTTTACCCCCTACACTAATATATATGTATATTTGTGTATATATATTCTATATATGTATATTTAACATATATATGATGTTGACTGAAAAAAATGCACAACCTCAAAGTTGAGAAATATGTTTTATTGGGTGGGCAAAACTGAGGACTTAAGCCTGGGACACAGCCTCTCAGCTCTCTCTGAGGGACTGATCCAAAAAGGAGAGGGAGGAGCCATCAACTATAGGAGTTTTTGCAACAAAGACCAGGTAATCGGAACATGGAAAGATTCCTGTTAATTAAAGAAAACCAGACATCTCGAGTTAATGACTTTTTAGTGTTTTTCTGTGTATGGGAAGATGCAAAAGTCTGGGCTCACTGAAATCCTTCCTTTGATATGCACCTCAGCTATGTGGGCCAGTATCCTGTGCTTTCTCATCCTGTGTTCCCTCGGGGTGCACCATCAGGGGAGGCTGTGGCAGTTGACTGCTAGATGGTGGGCATCCTGTTTCCATCCTGAGTTTCCTCAGGGTTCACTCTTGGGGCGGCTATAATGTGATGGCTTGATGGCTGCAACATCCTTTGTTTACTGATATGGCAGGCAACATTTTTTCATTGACAATTATATATATACAATAGACACTGTTCGTGTTACATATATTATCTATTTTACGTGCTACGTGTTTTTTAGAATCTTTGCAAAAAACCTTGCAAGGTAGGTGTTATTCTTTACATTTTGTGAAAAAGAAATTAAAGCCTCTAACAGGCTGAGAAATTTGTCAGGTCACTACATCACGATTAACAAGTCAGTGAACAAGATTTTGAATCCAAGTAATCCTTTTGTGAAAACAAAACCCCCCCAAAAACAAAGAAACTATGTTCTTTCCATGCTCCAAAATATATTTTGGTCAAGTGACTTAAGAAACTCTCCCTTAAGCTTGTCTAAAGCAGAAAATAAGACAACAGTGCTTGACTGGAAATTATCAAAAGGCAGGATCAAGCAGGAATAATGAAAGGGAGCCTGAGGTTTCGGGGGATGAACCCACTGGCTAAATAGGCCCCTGGAAACAGAAACCCACTTTTTTTTTTTTTTTTAATTCATTTGTATATTTGTTTATTGACTGTTTTCCTCCAATAGAATGTAATCTTTTTTTTTTTTTAACATCTTTATTGGAGTATAATTGCTTTACAATGGTGTTAGTTTCTGCTTTATAACAAAGTGAATCAGCTCTACATATACATATATCCCCATATCTCCTCCCTCTTGCTAGCTCATGATTTAGGACCCACGCACAGGAGAATTCAGGCTGCGTTAATAGAAAAATATGACTTGCAGCCCTGGAGATGTGGCTTCAGAGGAAATGATGACTTAATGCTTGTGATCTGTAAGAATGTTAGTGTTTTGGGTCAAATAACCTATGCATTTTCTCAAGGGAGGTAGGTTTGGGGAAAAAAGGCAATAATTAAACTGAACATACCAACAAGGAAAAAATAATTTAACTGTTACGATGACTCATTTAGTTGGCAGCTTCAGGTAATGAGGTGCTCTGGATTAATTTTCCTGAGAGCAGAAACATATCCCTTTAAATGATGAAGCATGTTATCTTCATCAATCTTTGAAGAAAATATTTCCAAGGTACATTTTATATTCTCTTTTGTCAGTAGTATTCTTGACAATTTTTAGGACTAGAGACATAGTTTTGTTTTTGTTTTTAAAGAGTTTAAAGAACGATTTGATCTTTGAAAATCATGTTACATCGTTGGTCCCCAGTGTTTTCATCTACAGTATGTGAACTTTGGGTTAGATGATCATCAAGGTTCCTTCCATCTCTAATATTCTCTAAGTAAAGGGCTCTTGTGCACAATAAAATTTAAAACATAAGAATCATCGAGGGGGCTTGTTAAAAATGCAGATTCTTAGGTATCATTGTTGGAGGTTCTGATTCAGTTGGTTTGAGTGAGGCAAGAGAACCTGTATCATAAATGGGTGCATACCCATGGCCATTTTGATGACCTCATTTTGAGAAACTGATTCTCTTTCCAGCCTCAGATAACAGATGTCATAACCATTTTTGGCCACCAGGGTACCGTTGCTGCCCTGCCCTCAGTGGTGTGAAGTTGTAAGGGGCTGACCAGACCCAGAGGCCTGTGCTTTGATAGTTTGCTTCTGATCCCATCCTCAGTATTAACTGTCACTTAGTTAATGTAGCTGCTGAGGAAAACCAGATAATCGAGCTGCAAATTAGGTGCCCTGCATTTGTACCTATGAGTCATTAAGTTTTCATCTCAGGCTGGGTAGGGGCGAGGGGAGGACTTCCATTTTCTCCTGTAGTCTAAAGTGCATAAATGAGCCACGGCTATCTTAGACCCTGTTTGGAGGTCTCTTACTCTTCGTTCGTGTTCTTTCTCATCCTCAGAGTCAAGTTTCTGGAAGGGCGACATCAGGAGAAGTGGCAGATTTCTGTGTAAATATGTTAACATTTCATAGTGAGGTTTGGGGTCAGGGCTGTCCCTGACTTCTCTTTTAAATTTCTTTATTTTTTAAACAGTTGTATTGATGTATAATTCACATGCCATACAATTGACTCTTTTGAAGTATATGCAATTCAGTGGTTTTTAGTAAAATCTGTGAATTTATAGAGTTGTATGCACCTATCATGTAATCTAATTTTTGAACATTTCCATCACCCTCCAAAAGAAACCTTGTGCCTATTTGGAATCACTCTCATTCCCACCCCCAGACCCATTCAACCGATAATTTACTTCTTACCTCTATAGATTTGCCTTTTGTAGACATTTCATATAAATGGGCTCATACCGTATGTGGTCTCTTGTGTCTAGCTTCTTTTATCTAGCGTAATGTTTTTGAGGTTATGCAGTAGCATGTATCATATTGCCAAAGAATATTCTATAGTATGGATATACTACATTTTATTTATCCATCCACCAATTAATGGACGTTTGGTTTGTTTCCACGTTTTCGCCGCTCTGGCTGATGTGTGCATGTAGTTTTAATTTCACTTGGGTGGTTACCTAGGGGTAATTACCTGGGTCATATGATGAATCAGTGTTTCAAAGTAGCAGTTTCGAATTTGACAATTCCACTAGCAATGCATGAGGGTTCCAGTTTCTCCGTATCCTTGCCAACGCTTGTTATTATTGGATACAAGTCCTTTATTGGATATATGATTTTCAAATATTTTTTCCTAGTTCATGGCACGTCTTTACTTTTTTAATGGTGTCTTTTGAAATGCATTATTTTTTATCTGAATGAAGCCCAGCTTATTTTTTTCTTTTATCAATATACTTTTTGGTGTCATAGCTAAGAAATCTTCGCCTGACCCAACATCAGTGTCTTGATGCTTACCTAAAATCTTGTAGGCTTTGTTCAATAGGAAGTGACCAGTGACACCTACTATTTAGTGCCTTGTTTAAACAGATGAAAGATGAATATGCACGTTGTGGCCTGAACCTACTCTAATGAAAGCTTGCCGACAGTTTTCCTAAGGTCGTGAAGGTGCCGCAGCCAGACTGGACTCCTCCATCACCATGCCATGGCCTTCTGAGCATCTCTTCCTCATCTTAGTGCCTGCCAGCAGCAGAGGAAGGAGAACATAGGTCTTTCATGTACCTTTTTGTACTATGAGGTAGCACTGTGCCCTCCTTACTTTTTCAGAGCCTTAGGTAGAGGACCCTACCCTGAGGTGCCACAGCTGGAGGAACACAGCCCTTCTCTTTCTATAGGTTTTAGAGTGAGATATCGGGACAGTAGCTCAGTCTCAGGCAACAAAAAAAACCAAACAACAAACCACCCACTACCTTGACTAATATAGTGGCCCATATAAATAAAAGGGATGAACCCAAGTTCACCCAGGTAGAAAGTAGTACAATGAGAACTGGAACTTAAGGCCTCATGACTCATTCAGCTGTGAACACTGACCCAGAACTGGGGTCCGCAAACTCTGGCCCACTGATCAGATCTCGCTTGACTCCTGGTTTTGTACATAACGTTTTGCTTGAACACAGCCGCACCCATTCATTAACGTATTGTGCATGGCTGTTTCTGTGCTACAGCAGCAGATGGGCAGTTGCAGCAGAGACATATGGTACACAAAATCCAAAATGTTTACTATCTGACCCTTTACAGAAAAGATCTGCTGACCCTTGCTCTAGGATGCCATCTGATTTCTGATAGCACCGAGGAGAATAATTCATGCACATTGGGTTAGATTGTTCATCTCATGTCCTCCTTAGGTCAAAGATCTCTTAAATGCTCACCCTTGCCATAGCCAACTTGGGGAGCATTTTCTAAGGATGCAGAAATATTTCTTGCCAGGTCTTTCCAATCCACACTGCTCCCTGACTATCGTTCTTAAAACCTATTTTTAAAAAAATTTTTATTGGAGTATAGTTGATTTACAGTGTTGTGTTAGTTTCAGGTGTACAGCAAAATGAATCAGTTATACATATACATATATCCACTTTTATTTTTTTTTAGAGTCTTTTCCAAATAGGCCACTAGAGAGTATTGAGTGGAGTTCCCTGTGCTAATAAGAAGAGCAGGTTCTTATTAGTTATCTATTTTATGTATAGTAGTGTGTATATTTCAGTCCCAATCTCCCAATTTAGCCTCCCTGCCACAATCCCCTGGTAACCCTAAGTTTGTTTTCCACATCCGTGCCTCTACTTCTAAAACCTGTCTATTTTAACCAACTACCACTCATTGCTTACTGTCTCTGGCTTCATGTACTTGATAATAAATCTATTTCTTGTTCTATCCTGGATGACATGTTCCACGGACTGAGATAATATCTTATTCTACATAATTTGTCCTTGATATTGTCTATCTTGGCGTCTTCGTCTATGTCCCAAAGAAGACAGTCACACTCTGTCTTCTGGTACTACTACTAATACCACATTTTATGGCATGAATTTGACCCAGTGCACTGAACTATCCCTTTAGAAGCTGTATGCAACCTGTCACTGGGTTTTAGCACAGAGGTAGAACTCAGATTAGTGTTCATATTTAAACAAATCTACTTGACCAGAAGCTTTTTGTCTCACCATTTATTTTATTACACAAGTAACTTCTGTCTTTGCATCTATGATGTAAATATTTTTAATTTCCTAAATTATCTGAAAAATTATTTAGACCTTCCATTTCAGTAGGCATTGGAATTGCTGTGTGATGACTATTTCATTATTTTATTTCCAAATGTTAAATTAGGCTTCAAGCTTTGGCCAAGAGTAGACAGAAAAGGGTTTAAAAAGAAAGGAAGAGTGGGAGAGACTTCTGATGCGATGGAGACTTAATCAAGATTTGATTTTGAATCAATAATTTATAATAAAGGTTTGATTTTGAATCAATAATTTATGTCATTGCAAAATAACTCCCTGGTAAAATTCCATTCTTTGGTCATCATTAAGCACAGAAATTAACAATCAGAATATGCAGTGCTCTTCTTCATTTTCTAAAAACAAACCTATATCTAGATGAGAGGAGAATTCATTTCATAACTCAGGCTCTGGGCTTACGACTCCAAGTCCTGTCTTCTTTCAACCATACCTGCTAAGTTTCTGTCTAACCTCTTGAGCATGAGGTAATGGTTTCAGCTTTCATCCCCTTCCTCAATATATAGCTTGGTGACTAAGAGTAAGGGATCTAAAACTTGAGAACTTGGGTTCAAATCTTGACTCTAAAATTTACTTGTTGAGTACTCTTGAGCGTGTTATCTGTTTTTGCCTCAGTTTTCTCATCTATAAAATACAGATAACATTACTCCTCTCCGGGAGTTGCTATGAGGGTTAAAAGAGAAAATTCATACAATGCAAGAATTTATCAGTTCTTGGAACACAATAAATACCGAAAAAAAATGTTAGCCATTATCAAGGGCCCCCTCATTTTATGGATAATATAGATTAGTTTATATAGGTCTAATATTTACATATACATAAACATTTTGTACCTATATGTGTGTATACGTTCTTCTTAGAAATTGAGCAGTCAACATTCACATCTAAATATGTGCTCTGTGAAATGCAGATCTCCTGTGTACAGACACAGTGCTATAGTCATCTATTGCTACATAATAAAGAAGTCCAAACTTAGTGGTGAAATAAACAAAAATTTTAATATGTGCCCAGATTCTGTGGGTCAGCAATTCAAACAATACACAGAGGAGATGGCTTGTCTCTACTCCATGACTGATGTCTGAAACCTCAGCTCATGAGGATTCAAATGGCTGGGGCTGGAATCATCTAGATAATTTTAATTCACACGTCTGGCCCTTGAGATGGGATGACTTGAAGACTGGGCCCAACAAGGACTGTTGACTGGAGTGCCTATAGATGGCTGCCCATGTGGCTTGGACTTCTCATAACGTGGTAGTTAGGATTCAAGATAGAGTATCCCAAGAATGAGTGTCCAGGGTTCAAGCATTCCACGAGAATCATGCAAAATCATGCATGACCTTTTATGACCTAGTCTTAGATGTTACATAGCATCACTTTCATTATATAGTATTGCAGGCGTTGGAGATCTTTTTCCATAAAGTGTCAGACAGTCAATATTTTAGGCTTTACAAGCCATACAGTCTCTTTTGCAACTACTTAGCTCTGCTGCTGTGATGTGAAAACAGACACAAACAATACATATACTAAGGAACATGGCTGTGTTCCAATAAAGCTTCATTTATAAAAGCCGGCAGAGGCCTAGATTTGGCCCACCAGCCATAATTTACTGACCCCTGCTCTATTGTTTGAAGGCATGGAAAGCCTGCCCAAATTCAAGGGAAAAATGCCCACATCTGGATGCGAAGAACGGCAACGAATCTGAGACCCTGTATTAAAACCACTACATATGGGATATTTATAAGAGGATCTGTCTGCATACCTTGATTCTCCCATGTATGTTGGATATGAGGTATTGGGACATCCTTACATCTCTGTAAGCCTGGGTCAAGGTCAAAGTTGGAATCTGAACTTAATGACCTTGATTTCTGGAATAATTGGTAACTCTAATTATGATTTCCTTACACTCCTTACCCCAATAAATATACCACAAAAGATAGATTTCAAGTAAACAATTGCTTTATGGCAGATTTTTATTAAGTCTCCATTGACTGAATTACTCCATTTTGGTTGGAAAGCATGGGTTTTGTTTCTTTCCTAAAGAGGTCTGCAACTTTTCAGATGTGGCATTTCATTCTACTGAGAGGATGATGTAGGTTTTTATAAACGGAAAAAGCAGGGCAGGCTGAGTTCACTCAGATCATACTAATGCTTACAGGAATAACCGAAACTGGAACACAGGCTTCCAGGTTTTCCTGTCCTGTGCTCTTTGCGGTAGGTGCCATTGTCTGCTGGGCCTGGCAGTAATAATTTTTGACCTTTACCTCTCTACGCTATTGTGAAGCGGTTTTGGGTTTTGTTAGCTTTCTTATGAGTTTGTACTAAACTGTGTCCATAAAATAGGCTGAATTCCTCAGGGAAGGTTGAGAGCTGTTACTGTGTTATCACTTAAAATGTTGTGTTGGTTACCTTTTGTTCTTTTCTTTTCTCCAGCTGTCTCCTGAACTTAAAAGCTATATTATCCTAAATGAAAGATGTGCATCTGGTGGAAAACACTAATTTAAGGGATGAAAATTCCTGATGATTGCCTCAGTCAACCCTTAATACACACTGAGCTTCATTAGTAAATAGACAACTCTCAGACCTTTCCCTTGGAAGAGGTCGCATAATCAGGCTTTGTGTTGATTTTGCATTCTGTTCGTTAGAGACAGAACAAATTAGAATAATTGGCTGGTACAGGGAAAGCACAAAGAACTTTCTTCTATTTTTGTGATGCATCCCGTAATAAGGGTTGAAAATGAGACTACAGGTAAGAACGTGAAACTCAGAAGAGCAAAGGAGAGAGGATATTGTTTCTTTGAAAATATTCTTTCAGTGTTGGCCCAGAAGAAATAGGAAGCTGAGGAAATTGTTTTTTTTGTAAATGATGATTTTTGTGTTAATGATGTGAATTCCACAATTAGTAAGAATCAGGAAGCAAGCATCCTTTGCCACCAAGGACTTGGGAGCAAATGAAACCATAAATACTCCCCCGCTCTTGGAAACCCTTTTGGAGCAGTAATCAGAGAAGGGTAAAGGCAAAGCCTCAGGGCAAAGGTGTTCAGAGCAAAGGGATAGGAGGAGAACAAAAGGAAAGTGGATATTTTTAGAGCTGTCATTTTGAAATTTACCTGCTTCTGATTCAGTGCTGCTTTGCTACCGTGTTGGTCCAGTGGAAATCCTCAAAGCAGGAGCAGCCGTATTTTAAAATAATAAGGTTAGAGCAAGTGACTTTAATCCAGGTCTCTTTAGCTCAAGAGCACAGAGGAGAGCGTGAGGAAAGGGTGAGGCCACAAGGAATTGTTCACTGGGTAAATTTTCCCCAAACCTCCCTAAGTGGGAGAAATTGACCACTGGATTATGTGCCTTGAAGGAAAGCAAAAATGTTGAAAGCAAAGAGTGTGGAGCTTGTTTAGAAAGCAAGCTCTATCATTTGGTCACCTTCTGATAATAGCATTCATTGGCTGAGACCTGACCATTTACAATGAAGGCACTTCTGTAGGTAATAAGTTCCAGGAGGGCCAGAACTGAGTATGTCTGTTTCAGCATTTAGCATGGTTTAGCATCTTAGAGCCCGGTACATTATTGGCATATAGTAGACTTAAAAATGAATATTTGTGGATTGTCTGAATGAGTGGATGTGTGTGTGATTCATATCCTATTTGCGGGTCCTATGCCCTACAGTGGGTTTTCAGTGTCAGATTGTGAAAGTATTTATGCCGGGGATTGGCATTGTTCCCTATCTAATCGATAAAGATTACACATCAAAGGACGTTACACTGACAGCCCAAAAGCCTCATAGGAATTACTTAACAAAAAAATAAAATTGGATTCTGTGTAGTTTCTAATTTATAAGCTGGCCAGAACACTGGTATTTCAGCCAGTCCTCTGGTAGTTCCAATGATGTCCCCATGATCACCCAGGCATAATCAGAATGGCTTTAGGATTTGGGAGCCAAAATGTTCCTCAGTATTTACTGCTTTGCTAGTCCATTTAAGAAAATGGACTATTGAAAAAACAGCTTCAGACACAATATGGCATTTTATGATTTAGCACGAAATCTGAGAAATATAGAGGTAATCTGAAGCCTGCAATGGTAAAGTTCCCTCTGCTATTGAAGTTATTGTCTTTAAACAATGATTCTACATCAGTAATGATATATATATATATATATATATATATATATTTATGATATTCAGGTTTATTTCCTCTTCTCTCTAAGCAAGTAATTGGTTGGTTGGTATGAGAGATGGTGTGGCTTCCAAAGGTGAAAAGTATTATTTTGTTGTAATTTCCGGCTACCTAAGGATGGGAGAGGCCCAGGACACTGCAGTCAGTATATTATGTGGAGCAGGTTATATTGTGGTTTATTTATGAACTTTTACATGTTTATTTTCTATGCAAGTTTGTGTGCTCCTTTCTGAGTTTTGGTAGATAAGTGTTTTGTAACTTTGGAATACTTGGAGTTATATCTATATCTATATCTATATAACTTTCATATATATATATATTTTAACGTAGTAGTTAAAGCCGTGGAGAGAGTACTAGTCTACGTAGGTTCAAATTCTGGCTTTACCCTATGACTTCCCTGTGGTTTCCTCTGCTCACCTATTAAAAAGGAGTATAATAAGACTGCTGTGGTGAGTTATATACTAAGTGCTATTTAAGCATTTGCTATAATGATTATGTATACTCGAAGGCAAGGAACTTGCCCCTTGATCGTCTCTGTATTCCTAGTGCTTAAGAATTCCTAGTGCTTTTCTAGTGCATTGTCTTAGGATAGAGATAGCTCAGTACAGTTCTTCTCACTATAAAGTACTGTTACGTTGAAAGTGTTTGTTTGTGTACTAATAATCTATGACATATCTGCTGAGGACAAGGAAAGGAATAGTTTTAAAACTGCAATGGATAACAAAAGATTGTATGATGTAATGCCTTTATTATGTAATGATAAAACTAACAAATGATCATGGTAGAAAATTTGAAAAACTCCTAGACAAAATAGAGATCAACAAAATTTGCAATAACTTTCAGAGTGTAGAGTTGTCCATGAATATTAGTGCTTTCACATTTTCCAGGACTTCAAGTAGACTCTGCTTCTTAAGAGTCTATTCATGAGATTTTATTTTAATGATGTGTTCATCATGGGGGGGACACACACACACAAATCTGTTAAAAAAAAAGAAAGAAAGAAACACATGTAAATCACTGATGTTTCAGATAGCCACATGAAATAAGGTGAGAAAGGTCAACAAGCTGAAAGAATGTGGAGTAGCACCTCCTTAATCGCTTACATAATTCTGATAATTACCTCTTTGTGGCTAAAGTAATTAATGGGGAATCTAATTCAAGAAAAACGTATGAACTTCAAGCCTTCTTGAAGCCAAGTATTTCTTTCCACAAAAGGTTACTTTCCACGGCCATGCTTCCTTATCACCCGACAGGGAAAGAGTGTTGTATGGCAAAGGATCTTCCCGAAGGAGGGTGCTTCCCACGCTGATTGTCATCAGTGACTTCGGAATTACTGTTGCTGTATTACCAAAATCTTAAACTAGGATATTTTTGACAAATGCGGTCCTTAGTTAATTTTTAGAGCTACACACTGTCAGATGGCTCTGAAATAACAATTGTCTGGCTATTCTTCAGGGTGATCGCAATACGGTAATGACCTTGAGGTATCACTGAAAAGCAGGAAGGTGTGAGTCTTCCTTTGGTTCCAGAGTGAAATGCGAGCTGGAGTTGGAGTTGGAAAAGAGGCCAACAACCAAGTGATAGAGAAGGAAATGTGAGGTCATTAGTGAAAAAGCAGGTTTAAGTTAAGGTGAAAAGGCATGAGGAAATGGTCAACCGTTACAGTATTACAAAGATCATCACGAAGCATATCCATGAATGTGGTTTGTATTGCAATCTGCTGAAAAAGAGACAAATATCCTGGCCTGGCCTTCATGGAGATTATATTTTATTGATTCTGATGATAGATTATTGTTGAAGAGGGCCTCCTATAAATTATAACCATGTAAAGGCAGCAAGATAATTCTTTTTTCTTTATGTATGTGTTTCTCATTCCTACTCACTTCTCTCTTAGGGGAAGAGAAAATCACAAAAAAACAAAAATGTCAAATCTCAGCTATTCATTTGCAAAATAATTTTTTCCCCAAATTCCAATGGAGGCAGTTGGTTAACCGTTAAGATTTGTAAGGCTCAAAAAGCTAGATTTTTACAAAGTGTAGCCAAATTTTATTCCATAGGTAATAGCTTTGGAAAGAATATGTGATGATGCAAGGTTGGAAAAAGCTGGGTTTTCTTCCGTAAATGACTTCACTGTGTTGGGAGAAGAGGCAGAGAAGAAATCAAAGTAAGTAAACATGGGGTGAGTTTTTCTGATAGGGGACTCTAGTGCTTTAAAATAGACTACATAATCCTAGGGATAATCTGAGGGTAGAACAGACCAATGCCTTATTTCCAATCTGGTACCCTGGAAGAAAACAGTGTATTTCCTTTGAGGTCTTGAGAGGTTTTTCTTCTGCTTTGTTTTGTTTGGGGTTCATTTTGTAGTCAACCTTACTAAGGTATCATTTGCATACAACAAAATGCAGACATTTTTAGCTAACGGTTCAGTGACTTTTAATTAATGTATACATTTGTATAACTACCACCCCCATAAAGATAGATAACAATTCTAAAACCCGAGAAAGTTTCCTCCTAGGCTTTTGCAAAAGTATCCCCATCTCCCACCCCAAGGCAACCACTGATTTGTTTTTTATCTTTCGAGATGAATTTTGCCCAGTTTAGAATTTCATGTCAGTTGAATACTACAGTAGGTGCCCTTTTGATCTGGCTTCACTTACTTGCTCAGCATATGGTTCTTGAGATTCATTCATGTTGGGATGTTTTAAACCAGGACTTTAGCCTGGCTGGCTGATTTTGTCTGAAGGCACCTACAGGTACATCTGGGTCTCTGGCATTGTCACTGTCTGTTCTTGGCTCAGTATTTTCAACTTTACTAAGAAGCACAAGGTTGAAGTAAGGAAGATCATTGTCAGTCTACTGGAGGTGAAGTGGGTTCTGTTATGTAATATTCTCAGCATAAACTGACCTGCTTGGAATCATTGTGTTGATAATCGACAAGGATACTCTTCCTCCAAAAACCTTGATACTATAAAACTTCTAAAGGACGCTGTCCTAGGACTCTTTTAATTTTTTGGGAAACATTTCTGGAAAATTCAAATGCTCACAACCTGAAAGAAGCAATTATTCACCTGAAGGCTAAGTCTGCTCAAGTTGAGTTGTCCGACCTTTACATGCTGATAGAACCCAAATAGGCTTGCAAAACAATGCTCTCTTATTGGATATAAGCACATAGACTATTTAAGATGGACGTGTATATGCAGTAAAGTAAAAAAAAACAAAGACTCTTTGAGTTTCCCTTGCAGGTTTTTAAAATTTTTTCATTTAAGTTTCTATAGCGTATGCTAATAGTTGAGGGTAACCTCAGGTTAGTTTTAGGTCCACTCTTTACATAAATGTTGAAGTACTCCATACCCACCTTTTTTCTACCTTCCTTCTCTTCTTCCATCTTTCCTTTCTAACTTCTTATAATCCATTATACTTAATCCTGCATTTGTTGAGGTGGCAATTAGTGTAGGAAAATTGAAAGCAGTGTGAAATTTTGCTGTTCAGAATGCATGTTGACCAAATTCTATATTGAGAAAAGGTCTGAATTTACCCACAGGAACCCTTTCTCAGCGTCTTTGAATACAGGCCATAGAAACTGGGCTATAATATCCTGACAGGTATGTCGAATTCATAGCAATAGCCCTCAAAGAGCTTACCTAGCGTACGTAGATGCGTATGAATGCATTTAATGATTGCTTTATTGGCAGCAGTGCCAACATACACAGTCTATTTTGTTTTATATCATTATCATTACCTGCTGTTGACCACTGTATACATTGCTAATGGTGTGGTTCCTATGGCTTGTGAATTTCACGGCCAAATAATATGTAATTTATTGCACACTTTAGTGTAGAAGATGGAGACTCCATAAATTTTCGTGTGCTCTTCGCCCCTTTGGAATGTATTACACTGAGATCAGGCAAAGTAATAAATTTACTTCAAATGTGTGTGATAGCTAAACATCAGTTAGGACTGATGGGCAATATTTCTTCTTCCAGCAACATAACAGTTTTTAAAGACTAAGCCATGGAACGTGGAGTTACTGAACATGGGACTCAGTTCACTGGGATCCCTTCTCAGAAAAATAAAGGAAAACTTGAATTGGATATGTGTGGCTTATTCAAGTAGTAACTGATCAGCTACATCTTGGTGAACTTAATTTGTCACAATCGTTTGGTATTTTATTAACTCTCTTCCCCTTCTTCCCCTGACTCTCATGAGAATGGATTATGAGTATCTTAAAACATACTAAGTCGTCTTCCATCCCTGTTACTCTAACTACAAAAGCCCACTTTCCTTATCCAACGTAACTTACTGTCTTTTAGAGTAGCTGTGGTTTTAATTCTCTACAGAATTCAAACCAGCAAGAGAAACATTTTCAAGGAGCCACCACATTGTAGAGCTTTAGAAAGAAGACTTTAGAATTAAGGGCAAATATATCATTTTATGGCTAAAGCACCTGAGGCGTAAAGTAGGAAGGTAACCATCGAGGTCAAGGAAAGGGGTTGAAGATCAGGTTTCAGGCTGAGAAAGAGTCTACAGGGACTCAATCTGAGCAGTTCAAAACCTGAAAGGAGACCACGAATGTTCTGGGAAGGCTGGCATCTGGCCTCAAGTGTGGGATTTCAGACAGGGGGTGGGCCCGGGGGGAACTGAGCTTCTGCAGTAGGCAGAGAAGTCCACCTCATCTCCAGAAAGTGCCACTGACATCAGGGAGTTGAGGGGAAAGAGCAATGAATTCCAGTCCACCTGAGAAAGTTTCAGATACTTCTTGAGAAAGAACTTGGACAAGCGCAAGTCCCGAGCAGCCTCTTTAAATCCATGCCCGGTATTTTCTGGTGGAGCTGCTTAAACCCTCCAAGTGACTCCAGTGTTTTAATTTCTCTCTCTATTTAATCCCGACAGTCCTATGATTGATTATTTAATGGGCAAATAAGTAGGGTCACAAAAGAGTGTGAATGTATTTTACAGGATGAGGATGGGCGGAGTGGAGCAGTCTGGAATAGGACACCAATAAAAAGGGATCTGGGTAAATAAGAACGTCTATTAGAAAGGGAGAGGAATTCGCAAGGAAATTAGTGCCTGACACCACGCCCTTCTCTCTGCATGTTTAGAAGCTAGTTTCTAATTTTCTTTTCATAGGAGATGTCCCTGTGATGAACTGTCTTTTACCTCCACACTGTTTATCACATGGACATATGGTGAAGTTTGCGTGAGAGAAAGCAAGTATTAGAATTTGTCTTGCGAGCAACTATAAACACTTCCTGGAACAATCTAGGGTAGAAGGAAAAGGAAAGGAAGGTGGAAACAAAGGAGAAAGACAGCTAATGATGCTGGAGTCTCTCGCTGGGATTTGTGGTATCGCTTTTTGAAACTAAGTACAGAAAGTCAGAACTTGACTGATTGTTTCTTGAGCACGGTTTGTTTTCATTTTTGTTTTTTTCTTGCTGTCTCATCAGTTATTCCAGCCAGTGCTATGTCATTTTCAGTTTCAGTAAGCATGCCTGTCTTGTTTCCATTCGCATTATTCATGCAAATGTTGACTGAACTGATGACCCCGAGTTATCAAGGAAATATTAGATACACCAGTGGATACATTTCTTAATTTTAGAAAAAAATTACCGAGTGAAGGTGAAAATAACTCCTCTTAAATTTGCCATTTAAAAAAAACTTCTCCTAACATACAATACCTCATTGCCTAATAATGCCAGATAAATGAAGAATTCCTATGTATTCATGAACGCAGGCTAGTCTGTCTATTTTTTGGCAGGTATGACCGTTACCGAGGGTAACGGCCTAGTTTGCTGGCCGTGTCCTGTCTCCTAGAAAGTGGTAGTTTCTGTTGCCTTTCAGTTGGTCCATTGGATATCAGAGGTGAATTTATAAAACTATACTTCCCTTTACACTTACTTTGTTTTGTTTTGTTTTACTTGAAGTATAGTTGATTGACAATGTTGTGTTTCAGGTGTACAGCCAAGTGATTCAGATATATATATATTTCTTTTTCAGATCCTTTTCCATTATAGGTTATTACAAGGTATTGAATATAGTTGCCTGCGCTATACAGTAGGACCTCGTAGTTTTACCTATTTTATATATAGTATACACTTACTTTGTGTGATCCAGGCTGGTCAGACCACATGATTCCTTTCACTTCTGATATAATTTTTCAGGTCCAACCTCAAATCTTTGATAAGAAGTTATTTTAAAATAAGTTTATTAGCATGTGTGTGCTCTAAATCCAACAGTAGTTATTAGAGATATGGTTTTGCACTAGGTATTCCTCTCTTTTTTGTTCTTGGCCAACCAATTGAAAATTAGCTTTTATTTTCTGGTTGGTTTGCTAGATGTTTATGACTATAATAAAAGTCTTAAATTTTGTCTCATTATCTTAAAACACAATCTGAATTAGCAATGGATATTGTGCTCTACATAGGGGCTGTGATATAAGTATAGTTTCCAACTTCAAAAACATATAACCTAGAAGGGAACACACACAGACACATATGCAGCAATTATGGCAACTGCATTTGTTTACGAAGTGAAATAGTACTGAGATGGATAAAGTGCTAGCAAGCCTTGAACAGCCAAATCAGCTTCAAAAATAGATGTGCAGTTCTTTAAAAATATTTTTAACATTTTTCGAGCTACATGTAGAATATAACTTAGCATAAAAACGGTATGGGTTTTATTTTAAGTAATTTAGCATTTTGACATCCTCATAATGAAATTAAATCCAGGAGGAGGTTTCTCTCCATGATCTCTTGAAATGGTCCTTGATCATCCCCAATATTTCCCATCATCACAAAGGTGGTACCAAGGGCAGGAAACTCCAACATTATTAAAGTTTCATAAAGCAAAGTCAATTTTAAGAATAGAATGACCCCAAACTGATAAAGGTCTTGACAGATAATTTCAAGGGAAGCATAAATTATTTTCTGTTTGTCAGAGGGCAAAAATATTTAGGCTGAGTTAATGAATGGTAGAGTTTTTGAGTGGAGAGTGTCCTTAAAATATTATGTAGATCTGTACTGTCAACAGATGCTAGCCACGTGGCATTATTTATATTTAAACAAATTTAAAAATAAGATTAAAAATTCAGTTCCTCAGTTGCATTTGCCATATTTCAAAGATGTTTATTAGCTCCATGGAGCTATTGAGTACTGCATTGCACGGTACAGATATAGAATATTTTCATTATCACTGAAAATTCTATTGGGCAATACTAAAATTATACCCAGATATTCACAGAGAAGGCAACCAAGTCTCAAGGAAATAATATAACTTCCCCAAGGTCACACAGCTATGTTTTGAAAGAAAAACAAAATGACACAAAGGAAATAGTAACAGAGGCATTAAAGAAACCCAGTAAGTTTCTGGAGCAGTCAAAGTAGGGTTTAAAAGTGCATACTTAACTGTTAGCAGGGTTGAAGCTCTTGATGGTTGGTAAGATCTACCTGCCTGAATTTGGACATGAGCATTTTATGCAATGAATTAAAAGCAAAAAATCATTTCAGCGAATGGCTGCCAGCTCCATATTTTTAGCCACTGCTGTGCTTCCAGATTATGTTTATCACTTTCATGTACAGGGCACCACTGTGAAATGTGATGGTTTATCTGACCCCAGAGAAATCAAGAAATCTTGTGGGGGTTATGGCTATATTTGAAAAGGTTGATTTTTCAATGCATCATGCAGACTGGCCCTGTTTTAAAAGGGATTCCTGCCATCAAATAATCAAAATGGAAACTCTCTTCTCACCTTGCAAAAGTCAAAGATACTCCCTGCATTTTTATTATTTCGTTGAAGTCCAAATATTATTTTTCCATTCTCTAACTTGTTTTCCTCACAGTGTGATCAACTATTGCCAAGGAAGGAAGGGTTAGACGTATCGATCAAAGTTTGCTAAAGGCCCCCTAGGTAACTGAACCCTCAGGAGAAACAATCGTCATGTCTTCTTTTTCTGTTGTTTCAATATCTTCGTAAAGAGTCATTTCAATATGTTTGGTTCTGTAGCAGAGGTTCTGTGAAGTGCTTCTGTTCCTCAGAGGTCCAGAAAGCCTGCGAGTCTGTGGGTAAAGGTGGGTAAGGAGAGAGAGGGAAGGAGGCTAGAGAGAGGCTCAGTGCTGAGATAAGGACAGTGTTCTAAAGCCTCCTGGGGGTGAGGCTGGGGTGCACAAACACCCACGACTAATCCAGACAGAAACTGAATAATCAAGGGGACGAGCACTGTGAAGTCATGTGGTCACCTCTCCCTCTAGAAATACACATTGCCCTCAGTAAGCCTCCTCCCGCCCCAGAAGAGCATTAGGAAGGTCTGGAGAGGGGGAGTATTGGCAGAAATGGAAAAAGCAGGTTGAAGGAATTAGCCTGGAGCAGAGAGACCAAGAAACGCAAGCCAGCAGATGGAAGGCAGACTTTTCATGGAAGTCTCCAAGCCCAAGTCAAGTTCTGGGACCACCAAGTACAAGTCAAAGAGTGCTCATTTAACCCCTTTGGGCCCCCACGCGCGTGGAGGAAGACTGGACAGAGAGGGAGAAGGGGCCATTGAAGGTACAGTATTTACTATGGGATTTAACTCCTGAAAGGCCTCCCAGTAGCTTCAGATCTGCTCAAGAATCCTTCATGTCCTGCTGGCTCGCAGTGAGTGGCTCACAGCTTCAAGGCCTCCTCTGCCAGATGGAGAACTATTTCAAGCATCCTGCCTCTATTTTGTACTGTAGCAATGCAGACAGGAAACCTGACCCCATTTTCAGGTTCTAAAGAGCAATTCTAAGTACCTGAAAGACTGAGGAACATGGTGGCTTTTATTTAAGATGTGGAGAGAGAGAGCACATACCTGGACTTGGGCCTGCAGCAGCACCAAGGGTTCCCTTTATTTTCTCTCCCGTCTCTGTTTCTCCTTTTCCCTCCGCTGGATTAGCCACGGGGACTCCAAGTTCTTCATTCTGCGGTCCTGGTACCAAGATCCTCCTGGGAATTATAAAGTTATTCACCTTCTACATCGAGCACTTCTTATTTTTTCCCCAGCAACGTAAGTCATCCTTAAGAGGAGTCAGGGTGCTAGCTCTTAAATATACTTTAGTCATCCCTTTGTACATTAAATGCTCTTTCTTGGAGACTGCTCCTGACATGGTGTTCACCGTGCTCTCAGCTGGCCTCCTGAAGTTCTGCCCTGCCTTCCCCACCAGGTACAGTTCAGGAGCTGCCTACCTCAGGGTGATAGGTTATCTTTTACATTTAGAGAATATAATTTGAATACATAAACTTCTCTGTGACCACAGCTTTATTTGCGACCCACAGGTTTTGTTATGGCATATTTTCATTATCATTCAATTAATAAAATTCTAATTCCCATTGTAACTTTATCTTCGACCTACATAATGATCAGAAGTATGTTTTTAATATCCAACTCTTTGGTAAAATATTGGTTATATATATTTTTAATTTCTTGCTTATTCGGAGTCTTGTTTTATAACCAGCATATAGTCAGTTTTATAAATGTGCCATGTGCACCTAAAAGTTTCTGCGTAATATATATATTCCATCATTGTTGGTGCAGGGTTTTATTTAGGCCAGAGTTTTTAATGATGGTATTCAGATCTTCTATCATCTGCTGATTTGTTGTTGTGGTTCTATGTTACTGATCTAGGTAATTTAGATTTTTCTATTTCGACTTAGTTTTTTGGAATTTCCCTTCACATACTGCATTGAAGTTTAGATATATAATATATTCCTTGTAAAGTAACAGTGGGTTTTATTATCCTGCCTTATCGCCAGTGATAATTTTGGCTTTCAAATCTGTGTTAACATTAAAAAATCTTCAATTGTATTTATTGTTTTGACATAATTTTTGAATCCTTTAACCTACAGTCTGACTCTTGTCTCTTGTAAGTGGCATAGAATTAGGTTTTTTTGTTTGTTCCAATAATCCTTGTCCTTTAATTTGAGTATTTACAGTTAATGTATTGTCTTACAGACCGTTTACTCCTTGTTTACTATTTGTCCCACCTTGTTATGTTCCTTTTGCTCTTCTTTCTTCCTTTTAGATTTCTTCAAATTCCATTTTCCCTTGTATTAGCTTGTTATTTTTACATAAGTAGCAGTTACACATGTACCATGACTTATTAGCTTTTTTACTGCTTCTCAAGCAATGCTGAGATCTTAAATTTCTTTGACTACTTTTTTCCTCTTCCATTTGTTTTTAATGCATTCTAATTTTTGATATATTTTATTATTACTCTTTCGTGCAGTTAGATTTTATTTAGGTTTATCCACTTATTTATCCTTTCTGTTATACATAATTCTTTATAAAGTCCTTATTTTCATCTGTGATAACCTTCCTTCTGCCTGCGGGTCTCCCTTTATAATTTAATTCAGTCGGTTCTGATGAGAACATATTTTCTAAATTTTGTCTGTCTGCAAATTTCCTTATTTCATCTTTCCTTCCAAACAACATTTTCTCTGCCTCTAGAATTCCCAATGGGCAGCTCTTTTCTTTAGCACTTAAAAATGTTATTCCATTATTTTCTAGTATCCAGTCAGTTTCGTTGAGAAGTAAGCTGTAATCTTAATCCTGTTGTTCCTTTGAAAGGAATCTCTCTCTTTTTCCTGGGGCTGCTTTTAAGATGTCATGTTTTTCTTTGTTATTCATGAATTGTACGGTGGTGATCTTAGGTGTGGTTTTCTCTGTATTTATTCTTGTTGCATTTTTTTTAGTGCTTATTGAATGTATGGCTCCATATATTCTTTTTAGTTTTAGAGAACTCTCAGCTGTTATTTCTGAAATATTGTTTTCATCCCAATCTCTCTCTCCTTTTTTCTTTGGACTCCAGTTTACACATATGATAAAAATGTTTACTGTGGCCTATATGTCTCAAGTGCGCTTTTGTGTACTTTTTATTCTTTTCGTTTCCCATGCTTTAGTCTCAATATTTTTACTACTCTATCTTCCAGTTCACTTACCTCTCTTTACCTGTGTCCAATCCACTACCGAGTTTTAAATTTCGTATAATTTTTATTTCTATCAG
>NW_028122076.1:47500-51284 GCF_965194805.1 Balaenoptera borealis | reverse complement strand
GGTTTTGTCACGTATTTAGAAGGGGAATCACCATCAAGTTGCTGAAATGAGGACTAAGTGTCTTTCAGACATGGAGATAGAAATAAATGGTGCTCTGCGGGGTGTGCGATGACGGGCACCCAGGATTCCTTCACCCAGCCCTCCCTTTGCTCCCTCACCGCTTCCTGGAAAATTGGCGCGCGCGCACGCACACACACACACACACACACACACACACACACACACACACACACACACACACACAGCTCTGGGGGCGCTATTTGCTGTCCATGATTTCACGTGCCTTTTGGGCACGGCTGGTAGAGATGGACATGAAGCAGCAGGACAGCAAGCTGGCATCTCGGTCGGCCTAGAGAAGTTTCCCAAGTGAAATATCAGAACCAGGTCAGGGGGGCGCAGAGAGAGGCGGGGAGGGGAGGCCCACGTGACCTGGGAGAGAAGTTGGGGGGGACCGCTGACCGACCTCGGTTCAGGTTCCCCGTCCCCCTCCTGCTGAGAACCTGCCTTCGCTTCCTGCCCTCAGGTGTGTGAGAGGAGCATGTTTCTTTCCAACAAATACCAACACATCAATTCAGTCTGTTTGTGTGTTTGTTCTTGCTTGTTCGTTTTCTGGACGAGGCCAAAGAACCCTTCCAGTGGAGGTGTGTGTACAAAGGAGGATCTGACAGGATGGGAGATTGAGGGTCAGTCCATGTGCCAAGAAATCCAGAGAATCTGTCGTAGCTGAGACTCGGGCCTTTTGCAGAAATAGGCCAAGAGAGTTCAGATTTGATCATTCACTGCCAAATAGTCATCACAGCAGTTTCCTGGAAGGGATTGTGTTGCAGGAGCCAGGGTGGCCCTCAGCCCTCAGGCCTCAGCCCGGCGGGCGGGCAGGCAGGCAGGCAGGCAGGCAGCGGCTATTGTCTGTTGTTCCCGCCCCCACCCCCACCCCCACCCCTGTTCCTTCTCCAGCGCTCCTTCCTAAGTCCCCTGGACTGACCTTTGCCAGGAGCGGGGGAGGGGAGGTCCGGACGATTCATTCGGCAGGGCCTCGTTCAATCGCTCCATTCAAATGCAGAAAGCTCTCCGGTCAAGTCGGAGCGTTTGACTTTGCCTCGAGCTTCTCTTTAATGAATGGCTTTTTCTTTTTTCTTTCCCCAGTTTCCCCCACCCTTAGGCTGCCCCCTCCAAACTGCAGGGAGGGAAGGAGGGAGAGAGGAAGGGATGGGAGGAGGATGTGTGAGAAACAGGCCGTTTTTCCAGGCAAAAGGAGTCCCCTCCTTTTCCTAACCCAGGAAACCCCACTACACCATTTGAGAATCATGGACACGCGTGAAAGCAGACGTCTTCACTTGAGATCTTCCTCCGCAGGAGGACAGAAAGGAGGGCCAGTGTGTCCCTCTTGTGCTGGCCGGTTCTTAAGTCACTTGAATTCAAAATAATCAATAGAGCATGGAGGCACATTTTGGGGCGGCCTACTCTGGAGCCCAACAGTTCCCTCCTCTGAAAGTTCCTTGGAACATATTAAAGCTGAGCTGGTGACTGTGTGTGTGTGTGTGTGTGTGTGTGTGTGTGTGTGTGTGTGTGTGTGTGTGTGTGTGTGTGTGTGTGTCTGAGTCAAGGAGATTTCTAGATCTAGATGTCAGGGTCGAAGCAACTTTAGAAGTTTGAAATAACTCTGATGATGTCGTCGGGTGTTTGGTTCAAATTTCGGAGTGGCTCTCACAGAAACAGGAACGAGGACTTTTTCCATAGGAGCCGTTGTGGCCGTTTCTCTAAGGTTTTCGTCAAGTTCTCTAGCTTCCGTTTGCAGGGCTTCAGGCAAAGGGCCGTTTTAGTTCTCAGTGATGCCAAGTCAAAAGGGTGGGAGAAAATGGCAAACGTTCACGGAGAGAGTCATAGCCAGATATTGGAGGGAACTCAAAAAACTTCGGGATGCAGTCCAGTTTTCAGATTAAGAACAACTCCCTAAGGGAAGTGAGTAGCACCAGAATTTCACATCCACAAGTGTGTATCCCCGTTTTATGGAAACATAATTTTGGCCTCCAAGTAACATATGCGAATAACTCTATTGCCAGGGAAATAAGAAGCCTCACTGAGAGTTTCTGAATTAAGGAAAGTAGGGAGAAAAAGATCAGTGATTCTATCCTGCTGACAGAGGTATGAGTTACCAAATGGACGTCCCCCTTTAAAAATAAAAGAAGAAAATTGGGTTTTGTTTGTTTGTTTTTGTTTTTCCTTGTATCTGGAAAACAAAAGATTTAACAATCAGTCCTAATCGCTCCCTCTCTCCCCCTCTCTCTCTCCCTCTCTCTCTCTCTCTCTCTCTCTCTCTCTGTTTCTCTCTCTCTCTCTCTCTCTCTCTCTCTCTTTCTTTATATATATATATCAAAATACTTTATATAGATATTCTTTTTCAGATTCTTTTCTCTCATACGTTATTACAAAGTAGTGAGTAGAGTTTCCTGTGCTATATAGTAGGAGGTGTTTGTTGATTACCTATTTTATGTACAGTAATGTGTATATGTTCATCTCAACTTCCTAAGTTATCTATCCCCCGCTTCCCCAAGCAGTCCTGTTTTACACAAGTAGTCATACACGTTGTCGTCCTATTCATCAGTTCATTCAACCCCATGTAAGTCATTCTTGTTCTTCTTGGAGTCCAGTTTTTCCATCGGTCCTGCCGACCTTGCCTGATGATTGAGGGTGACTGGACGAGTGACGGTTCCAAAAAGTTTACAAGAGCTTTTGTGAAGGATTGTAGGATTTTCCCAGAGAAGCGGGTGCCTTGATCTGATCACACGGGAGGCTGTGGAAGGTAGACCCCAAGTGGCAAACACATTTTGTTTTGTTAACAGTCTCTGTGCCACGGTGAGGACATCAGGCTTGCAGCGAGGGAAGACTTCAACCCACACGGAAAACATACAAGGATGTTTGGATGACCCCTACTAAGTGGCAGTGGAATGAAGTCCAGTGGCTGGGGTTCAGAGGATCCAGAGAGAGGAGGTTTTCTTTCCATAGAGAAAAATGATTTTTCCCCCCCAGGGTTACAAGCATGACAGGTCAGACGTTGCCGGTAGACTGTAGAAGTCTTCCTGCCAATGTCTATTTACAGTTGGAGTCATCTTGGAGGCACCACGGGCGGGTGAAGGAATGCAAGATGTGGGGGAGGGGGGAGGTTGGCCAGGGAGCAACCGGCTGGGCCACCGTCTCCCGTCTGCCATAGCCCCGACCGGCTGTTGAAAGGACAGAATGGACTTGATCCACGTGTGCCCCGCCACCCCCACCATCTTTCCACAGGCTGTTGTTACTGCCTTGGCGTGAAAGTCGGTTAGAACATCTCCCTGATACTGGGTTCAGCCCCTTTCGTGTGAGCCTCCATTTTGACGATAACAGACAACACTTTATGCCAGGGCAGAGAAGACTTCCGGGAAGAAAGATCCCATCATTTCTGGAACAGTTAGAACACATCGGTGTACAGACACAAGCCAAAGAAGACTTCACGTTGTTCCTTCCTCTTTGACAACACTCTCCCGTGTCATCGAACCTCTCCAAGAAACTTACTCAGTTTCATCTCTCTCATTTCTCAGGAGAGAGAACACATTTTTGAGCTATTTTGAGGGCCCTCTCCTCCTGGATCCTATCTCAAAGTGCGTTCGAAGCCCAAAGGACTTCATCTGTCCTTCAATTTTTGGGCAAATGTGTCCAAAATATCCAAAAGATTGTAAAGCACTTAATCTGATAGGTCACTGTGAAACAGTGCTTCGTTAGCCATGTCACCAACATCCCAAGGAAAGACTTG
>NW_028122076.1:27500-30000 GCF_965194805.1 Balaenoptera borealis | reverse complement strand
AGCGCGGGGTCCCACCGCCACACACACGAGGGCGGTCCCACGACGCCTGAGACGCCGGCCGGCCCCAGCCACCCTGGGGCCTCCCCGCGACCCGGCCCCGCCGCCAGGCCCTGCGTGCAAACTCAACCCCTCTGTCCCCGCCAGGTCCGCCTTCATCCAAGTCCGACCGCCGGGGCTCGCGCCCCAGGGCAACGCTCCCGAGCGAGGCGACCCGCACCGCGCCCACACACCGCCGCTGGCTGCGACTCGCGGTGCGGGCAGGCGCGACGGGCTCCTCGTGGCTGCGGGACTGGGGAGTCGGGACGTCCGGGCGTCCCCGCCCCCTTGAGCTCACCACGGGGGTCACCGCACACGCACACGCACACACGCACACGCGGCCCCACGCCGGACGCCGGCCTGGCGGGACCCTCCCCCGACTCAGAGGGGGGAGGCGCGGGCCGCGGTAGGCAAAGAGCGGCGCACGGCCCCACCGCGGGGCCGGCGCAAGCCCTCCCGCGAAGGCGAGGGGCTCTGCCCACGTGCTCTGGCAGACGCCACCGTGGCGACTGCACGCTTGGGAGGGGCAGCGGCTGGGGGGTCCGGTACCCCAAGGCTCCCTCTCGGATCGCTAGAGAAGGCTTTCTCACCGAGGGTGCATCATCCCCCACCCATCGTCTCCCCTTTGGGCCCGCGGAGGCGGCTCCACAAGCCGCCCAGTCCACGAATGGACGGGGTGTGTGTGTGGGGGGGGGGGGTCTGCGGTATGGGTAAGCACACGGCTCACAGGAGCGCTCGCGGCCGCAGCCGGGGGCACAACCTCAGCCGCCCCCCGACCCAACACGATCCCCCCCACCGCACAGCCGTGGGAGGACGACCGCGACGAGGCGGCACCCGGCCCCCCACCGAGGGGGGGAACAGAGGCACGCCTCCCTTACCGTCTCGACCCCCGCCAAGAGAGCCACTCAGGGGACACACCACCGCGGCGGGGACCCGAGGAGCACGCTGGGAAAAGGGAACGACACCACCGCTCGGCCTCGGGCACCTGAGGGACAACCTGGAGCGCTCCAGGGGCACCACCGACGGCCAAGCAAGGCACGCTCACGCGCCAGCAGGGGCGCGCAGCGCAGCGGCGGGACGGCCCCCCCCCACCGACGCGGGGAGGACCGCTCGCGAGGCACACGCCAAGGAGGCGAAGCGAGAGTGTCTGCTGCGTCCGAGGACCACGGACCCGCCCGCCCCGTGAGGCAGGGGGCAGGAGACCGAGGGTCAGGGCCGGAGACCACCACCCCTGCCCTTCCACACACCCCCTCGACAGGCCGGGAGGGCGTGAAAAGAGAGGCGAGGGGCCCGCGGACAGAACGAGAAGAGCGGTCCCGTTCGCCAGGAACGTCCGTCCCTCGTCTGGCGCGACTTAGGTCCGGCCCAGGAGAGCGCGACAGCACCACATCGATCAGTCAATCCAGCGAGCCAGGGGCCAGAAAGTCCCGAAGGAGAGGGGCACGGTGAGGACCATCATCCGAGGAGCCTGCTTCAGCCTCACCGGCAGGCAGGCAGGCAGGCAGGCAGGCAGGCAGGCAGGCAGCCCCCCCACCTCCTTTTCTGGCTCTCAGGCAACAGTGGCCGACGACCCCGCGAGGAGAACGCCTGACACGTGGCACGGAGCCTGCGGGGTGGGGTCGTCTCAGCCACCACCGGGTGCCTGCGGCGGGGGGTGGGAGTCACACGGGGTAGAAGACCCACGCGCCACCTCGCCCCGCCGCCCTCAGGTGAGCCAGAGACCGGAGGCGGCACCGCGGGCCGGGTCAGCCGGGCGCACACACGAGAGCCGGCGCGCAGGCCCAGGCGGGCGGCTCAAGCGGCAAGGGCCGGTTCGGGTGCCAGGCGGCAGTCCCAAGCCCAGAGCCCTGCATGCGTCCGGAGTCCCAAAGTCCTCAGCGACAGACGCCAGGGAAGACCGTGTCAGCACCTATCTGGTGGCAAAAAAGGCCCATTTCGGGCGAAAAAAATCACGACGCCCGGCAGCGGGGCCCATCCACGAATCGCAGGGGGGGTCCCCGGGACCTCGGTCCCGCCACCTGTCCCCAACCCTTCCCCATCCACACCAGTCCCGGAGCCCTCGGGGCCACCTGGTCGACCCGAGGAGCGTGGTGGCAAAGTGGGGGCGGGGCGGGAGGGGCGGGAAAACGTGGGAGAGGCAGCGAGCGGGCCGGGGTCGCCCTCCCCGGTTCGCCCGCGCGGGCAGGTACCGGTCCCTCCGAGTCTCTCTCCGGGCGAGGACTTGGTTAGAGAAAAAGAAATATCCCACTCGGCCGCCTCCGACGAGCGGGCCCCACGAGGGACCGCGCCCGGGCCCAGGCCGCCCTATCCGGGCCACCCAGTACGGCTCGGGCCGGTCCCCACCCCCCGGCCGGGACTCGCGGTGGAGGAGGGGGCGGGGCAGGGTGAGAAAAAGTCGCGTCCGCCGACCGGGACCCACGTGGGCACGCTGAAGGGCCGGGTGCGCCCTCCCCTCCCCGGCCCG
>NW_028122076.1:15000-20000 GCF_965194805.1 Balaenoptera borealis | reverse complement strand
CTGTTTTTAAGTAGACATACATACCACAACACATAACCTTTCTTAAGGAGTTCCTCCACCTAGAGCTATCGAAATCACTTGTTCTAAATCCCATGACGATGAGATGACCCGTGAACATCTCCTGAGACTTTAGACGACGTCAGCCATCACCCCCCAAGTTCTTTTTCTTGCTGACGAATTCGGTTCACTCCCGTGAACTTATTGGATTTGGGGTCGACGTAGATAGAAGAAAAGGTTGACCTCGAATGCTGATCACGCTAAAGACCTGCCTAGTTTCATAAAACCCATCCCTTGACCTTGGCTATATCTCGGCTGAAGGGTTCATCCTAGATCACGTGAACTTGCAAAAACCTTCGGGCGGGTCCCTTTCTAGTGGACTGAATTCGGGAGTGCTTCCTTCTAAGCCAGTTCAAGAGAGCTCTTTCACAAGTTAACTGTGGCACTCGGATCCGTACGTAGACACAGGCCAGCTCTAGGAGGGAGCTACAGACATACCCGTTACCGGGCCCTTTCCAGATTCTTGCACAGCAGTACCATAGAAATGAAGATCGCTTCCACAAGACTCTAAGGCTAACAAGGCAAAACGTTTTAATTGAAAGACATAGCTTGTACACAAGGGAGAAGGCGGTGTGCGGGGTGGGGGGGTGGGGGGGGATGTGGGGGGGGGGGTGGGGGGGAGGCGAGAGACAGCTCCCCGAGTCGAGTCGCTTTGATCACGGAAGGGAGAGTCTGTCTCGGGATCACTGATCATTTCCGGAAATCCTCCACATTCTTGGATCAGCAGCAGCTGGTTCCACGGTGGCTACCTATGGGGAATAGCAAGCGCTTCCACGAGGCGAAAGAAGCGCACGAGGATTTTCTGCAAGAAAGCACAGGAACAGATAAGGGTTAAATGTACAGTTGAGCTTCCTGTCTCGTGACAACTAGGTACAGTCGTGGGTGTCAACAGAGGTAACGTTAATCTTTTACTCCCGCGAGCCTCTTTTGTGTGTGGGGGGGGGGGGTGGGGGGGTGGGGGTGGGGTGTGTGTGTGCGTGTGCGTGTGCGTGTGCGTGTGCGTGTGCGTGTGTGTGTGTGTGTGTGTGTGTGTGTGTGTGTGTGTGGAAGGTCCGGGTTATTGCTCAACGCCCCTCATGTCATATCCCCTTGCGATGAGGTCACCCTGAGTCAGGAGTGTGCGTATCTCCGTGATGCATCTGAAAGGCACGTGCCAAGTCAACCCAGGGGAATAGTCAACTGCACCTCAAACAGTGTCTGAGCTTGCGATAGACACACCTGTCTTTCTCCGGTTTTGTCATCTCGACCGTCACTTTTGGACATTGTGGGGATGGCGCAGGCCGAGCCAGAATATCCACCATGTCTTTAAATATCAGTGAGTCTCAAGGGTGTGTGCGACCTTCACCCAGGAAGAGTGCGCCCTGATGAGCAAATTCCAGGGGATGCTGTCTAGAGCTGTGCTGCTGGAGGACCTCAGTTATCTGGTGTCCATGGGTGAGTCTGTCCACAGCCATTTATCTGATAAAAGATTACCCAGAGGAGCTTTGCGTATTCTGCCCCCCACCACGCCGATGCCTATACACTTACAGAGCATCCACATCTGCCTGAAGGGGATGTGCTTCTTTCTTTCTTTCTTTCTTTTTAATTTTTTTTTTTTCAGGATCCCACCAGGATGGACAATTTCTGGCCACAATCACACGTCTTCCTTTCTGCTCCATATCTAACACTCAGAACAGTGCAGGACACTCACCTCATGGCACGCCTGCATCCAGTGGATGGATCAACGTGATAGGTAGTTCCTAACCAGCTCCTCTGCTCTTGAAACCGTGGCAGAGTTTGGCACAACACTCGTCATCATAGCAGACATTTTCCCTTTAAAAGAGAGTTCATGGGGATGGGGGGTGGGGTTGGGGGGTGGGGTGGGGGGTGGTTGGCCTTCCGAGGGAGCTGATGTTATTGAATATGGTTTTTTGAAAATAATGTTCGATCCACTATGGAACAATGGATTCACCCTCGTTAGAAAAACAAAGGATTTCACAGTCTGTTTCTGGTCTGGGACCTGAGCATCAGCAGACAGTTCCTGAATACCTGAGCCCAAAGTCAGCGTCCCTCCTGCTCTGGGGAAGGGCTGGGCGTACTTCCCCGTGCTCAGGACGCCCTTCCCCGTGTGCTCAGGACGCCCTTCCCCGTGTGCTCAGGACGCCCTCCCCCCCCCCCCCCCCCCCCCGTGCTGCTCTTTAACGTTCCTTCGCCTCGCTCCTCCTCCTGACGTGAACCTGAAGACCACACGCAGGTTCCAACGCAGGGCTCCAAATCCAGGTCCATGTTTCCCACGAAACACGTTATCGGCTGCACCAATCAGATGTGCTTTCACAGCTGGAGCAGGAGGAGAGATGAGGAGGATGCAAGAGGATTTCCCAGAGTCCTGAATCCAGGTGGGCTCCAGGCTCATTCGAGTCAGTGTGGAGAGAAGCCTGGCCACTAGGGGAGAAGGGCAGGTAATGCCCACCGCAGACTCCCCTGAGAAAGTAGTTTTCCTGACACATCTTGTAAGTCATTACCCAGTGCACTCGTCCTTGTAAACACCAGAGAAGTCACACACAGCAGAAACCCTGTGTCTGAGATCAGTGAGGTAGAGCCTTCAGCCAGAAATTACCCTCTTTAAGCCGAAGAAAATCATGTGGGGAGAAACCCTAAGCCTGGAACCACGGTGGAAGAACCTTCAGTTGGCGCTCCAGCCTCAACACACACAGACAGCTCAGAGTGGGATGCATCCCTGATGACGCGGTAGGGAAGGCAGCACAAGCTTTACTAGGAGGACAGCCGGCGGTCGTCTTGGGCCAGACCACACAATCACCGCTGTAGAAGAAATCCGATGCAATGCATGGGAGAATCCCATTCGCCATGGAGCCAGCACTTGTAGGACATGAGAGGATTCACACTGAATAAAATAGTCTCAGCATGGTGAAGGAAGGACATTCTTCAGTGGTCCCTTATCCCTTGGTGTCCTCACACCAAGGAGGTGCCAATTCTAACGTCACAATGGCAAATTCCTCACCTAGTTCACATCAAGAAATGAATGCTGGGAATATACTGACTCTATAAAGAATGTGTGAGCCCCACGATTGAGACAAGGTTCAGACGTTTGGAGATTGTCTATTACTACAAATCTACAGCATAAATAGGTAGATGGCGAAGTATTTTGAGAATGCAAAGTTTGGTACCAAGAAAGAAAGCAACCCCACTTCAGTGGATCAGTGCTTGGACATATGTAAGCACTACCGAATGGGTGTGTGTCTTTCAAAACCAGGAAATGTTGCCCTGAGTCAGAATGGGTCAATTTTCCTTTCATACACTCGCTGTCGATCAGTGAGGGACTTTCTATTTTTATGAAGTTGTAAACATAATTACAAACCCTAGGGTCAATCAGGAACTAAGTTTCAATGGTCAGTAAAAAAGTAGAACACAAGTGATGGGGGTTACCTGTTACATTACTGTCCAAATAGGTATGCACGCACATGTCAAGGATGAGTGGCCACAAGAATAAACACAACAAAGTTGAAACCTGTGCATGTGCGTGTGTGCGTGTGTGTGTGTGAGACTCATAGGTGGATGTTTCCCATAGCCGTGCACTATGGCACTGCAGGATCTGTGGTTGCTGAGTCCCCGGAGGTGGAAGCGCAGATACAGGGCCCTGACTGTGCAGTTATCCATGGATTTTCAGTGCGTGGGCTCGGCACCCGTAACCCTCCATGTTGGTTGTTCAACGGTCAACTCTAGTTTATAGATCAGAGAGGATAACATCATGTGTTCACTATTAATAACTTTTCCAAATAATCTTTATCTTTTTAAAAGGAAGACATCATTTAATCCATTTCACAAGCTGATATTGGGAACCTACTGCCCCAGCACGTGAATTATCCCTACAGAACACAAGATCCCCGAGAAGGAAGAGCCCTGAGCACTGAGACGCCATGAAGGTAGGCTTTTAGATGATATTCTCTGCTTCTCCAGCTTGAGGTAAAACATGGGATGACTGGGTCTACCTATCCCATTCCGGTTTGTCAAATGGGAGCCCCCATGGCACGTATCACCAGAAGTCGGTCCATGATAACTCCATCTATAGGAATTCTTGGCAGTTTTAGGTTTAGGATCATTGCTTTTCCTGCCATCGATTGAAAACTCCTTGGGCCCTGTTAGCAGTGACAGATTCAATGAGTCCAGTACTTCATAGGTTTTGTCACGTATTTAGAAGGGGAATCACCATCAAGTTGCTGAAATGAGGACTAAGTGTCTTTCAGACATGGAGATAGAAATAAATGGTGCTCTGCGGGGTGTGCGATGACGGGCACCCAGGATTCCTTCACCCAGCCCTCCCTTTGCTCCCTCACCGCTTCCTGGAAAATTGGCGCGCGCGCACGCACACACACACACACACACACACACACACACACACACACACACACACACACACACAGCTCTGGGGGCGCTATTTGCTGTCCATGATTTCACGTGCCTTTTGGGCACGGCTGGTAGAGATGGACATGAAGCAGCAGGACAGCAAGCTGGCATCTCGGTCGGCCTAGAGAAGTTTCCCAAGTGAAATATCAGAACCAGGTCAGGGGGGCGCAGAGAGAGGCGGGGAGGGGAGGCCCACGTGACCTGGGAGAGAAGTTGGGGGGGACCGCTGACCGACCTCGGTTCAGGTTCCCCGTCCCCCTCCTGCTGAGAACCTGCCTTCGCTTCCTGCCCTCAGGTGTGTGAGAGGAGCATGTTTCTTTCCAACAAATACCAACACATCAATTCAGTCTGTTTGTGTGTTTGTTCTTGCTTGTTCGTTTTCTGGACGAGGCCAAAGAACCCTTCCAGTGGAGGTGTGTGTACAAAGGAGGATCTGACAGGATGGGAGATTGAGGGTCAGTCCATGTGCCAAGAAATCCAGAGAATCTGTCGTAGCTGAGACTCGGGCCTTTTGCAGAAATAGGCCAAGAGAGTTCAGATTT
>NW_028122077.1:0-51307 GCF_965194805.1 Balaenoptera borealis | reverse complement strand
CACAAGACACAAAGCTGCCTTCAAGGAGCTTGCAGTTTAGCCATCCTTAAATTCATATGCCTAATGTGAGGAGAATTTTGCCCACTAGGATATAAGCTCTTACGGACAGAGCTTTGTTTCATTCACACCCATATCTCCAGGGCCTGTAACAATGCCTGGCACCTAGTAGGTGTCTAATAAATGCTCATTGAATGAATAGGATATTAAGCATGCTACAGCAGTTACCAACCTGGAGCAGAGCTTGGCAGCGAGGATGCAGAACTGGCAAGGCATGGCCTTTACTTTTGAGGGAACCCTACAGGACATGACTTGAGCAGAAGCTGAACAGCCATGAAAAGAAGGTGAATGAGAGCAATAGTTTCCATCAGGGGTGGGGCCTGGGAACCAGGATGCTTACAGGGGTCCCCAGGTGATGCACAGTAAAGTCCAGGAACCACTGGATGGTCTTTTAAGTTCCACCTGACCTCAAGCATCTTTGTTTCTGAGGTTCTAATGCTAAAGATGGAAGTAAAGCCATTAAAATGGGTCCTTCCCTGACAAGAATGAACGTGATCCAGTGTTTTCTGTTAGCACTGAGATTCCCAAAGGCAGGCCTTCTAAGGAAACCTGCGCTTGTAAAATGCTTCATGTATCACCAACCAGACCTATTCTTACTAATCGAGTTGAACAGGATGCAGTGTTTGTGTCTCCACAAACAGCCTTGTGGGTGGAATTTCCATTTTCTTCTAACTCAGTGGGAGAATTAGATTTATTTTCTGATCTGCTCAGGATCCATTTATGATCCTCGCTCTTGGCACCATTGTCAGCATTAGAATTGTCCTCAGGAGAAAGGAGTATGCTTTGAACTAAGCCCAGTGAAGCTGGTGCACATGTCTAAGGCAGCAGCCCTTCATCCTGATGGCCCACTGGAGTCACCTCGGGAGCTTTGAAAAAACACCACATCTGGGCCCCACTGCCCTGGACTCTGATTTAACTGTGCTGGGATGTCTCCCAGGAAACCTGTACAAGGTGGAGAACCAGACTGAGAATCACTGAATCAGGTGGAGAAAATAAGCCAACTGACATTAGCCCTAGGGTCAAACTCTAAAGCTATTGGATAATTAACCTGTGGAGTTGGAGGACTTCCCTTCAAGGTCAGGAGTATCCAGGGAGAAAGAGTATCTGTCTTTACTCTCTGTTCCTTGCTCCCTACTCCAGCCTCTCCAGGTGCCCCATTTTCCTTTACCCACCAGACTCTAATCAGCCATGTTTTAGGGATTGGCCCCTATTCAAACCAGAAACAGAGGGAAGCTCCTTGGCAGAGGCAAAGCATCACTCTGTACCACTCAGTATCACCCTGCTGCACAGTGCTGGCTCCCCTCACCTTGCTGCCCAGTCACGTGGCCTAGGTCCCTTCTGAAAGGCTTCTCTGAGCTGACCTGCAGGGCTTGGCTGACCACACAGATTTCTGACTCGTGGCTGGCACTGGCCTGGTTCAGCCTTCTCTCCTGATCATTCACCCCCTCCAGGGCACATGTTTCCCTCCTCTTCCACCTCACTCCTGGTTCTCTGCCCAACACCCTTGGTACCTTTTTTCTAGCTTTAATCCACTACTCTCGGGGGCCCTCTGTCAACATGTTCCTTGCCCTCAGGATATTTGCTGTGCCCCCCTGAGCCTTGTAGCTCAATTTACCCACACACTTTGACATATGCAGCCAGTGCCTGCTCTCTGCCAGGTCTGTAGCTGCCAAGGAGTTAATTTGTCTGAAATTCAGCCAAAGCTGACTCATGCCTCTTCTCTGAGGTCTCCTGGAGCCGAATGAAAGGCATGAAATGGTCTGTGAAACCTAGCACGTCAGATGAGATAATGTACACGAAAGGGCTTAAACTGTAAAGCACGACACAAATATGAAGTATTGATAATAATAAGCAGCAGCAACATTGCATATGCCTTTCTGGAGCATGGCTGATAGCCGACCAGGAGTACCAGACAAGGGACAGAGACTGATCAGGGACAGGCAAGACGTTTACGAATCAGAAGATTCAGGAACTGAGAGGTCAGGACTAGATAGGCAGATGAGAAGGGAGCAGTGCCAAAAAAAGAAAACAAAACAGAGGTCAGAGTTCGCGACCCAACCAGAGGCCCAGAAATGAGGAAGAATTACAGGATTTCCATCAGCAAGTCCACTTGGTTCTGCCCTCAAAGTATATTCAGAATCTGGCCACTTGTTACCACTTCCACAGCCATTACCTGCCTGGACTATTGTAGTAGCTCCTATCTGGTCTCCCTGCTTCCATCTTTGTTTCCTTACAGTCCATTCTTAACATAACAGGCCTAGTGATCCTGCCAAAAGTATGCCACTCCTGTGCTCAAAATGCTTTAATCCTTCTCAGGATAAAAGCTGAAGTCCCTTACCATGGCTTATGAGGCTCTATGTGGTCTGGACCCCCATTACCCCTCCAATCTCATCCTCTACCACCTACTCATCTGCTCCAGTCACCCTGGGCTTCTTGCTGTTTCTTGAACGCTCCAAGGTCATTCCTGCCTCGTGGTCTTTGCCCCTGCTGTTTCCTTACCTGGAGCCTCTTCCTGACTGTTCATTCTCTCACTTCATTCAGGGCTAAGCTCCAGTGTCACCCTCAGTTTCAGGGGTCAGCCTGCCCTGACTTCTCTATCTTAAGTAGCACTTCCCAGCCCCACCATGCTCTATCCTTTTCCCAGCTATATTTTGTATAACACTGAAATAAGAAATATATAGTAGATATTACCTTATTGTCTGACTCTTCTAAAATGTAAGCTCCATGAGCATAGGAGTTTTGTCTGCTTGTTCCCTGCTTGCACAGTGCCTTGAATTACTGGATGAATGGTTGAATAAACAAATAGGATAGCAGATTTAAGACTCTGACAATAAATCACGATATTGAGTAAAAGGGCAAAGAATTGCCTTAATCCTGAGCTTTACTGTGGTTCTGTGGAGACAGGAACCTGTTCCTCAAGGTGACTGGCCTTGGATTTACAGGTAGAGATTATTCTTCCAAGGAGGGAGAGGACAAGAAAAGTCCACCTGCCAGGCTCCTGCCCATTCTGGAGCTGAGCTATTCTGGGAATTCCGAGGGCAAGTCAAGGACCCCAGTGGGGAGGCTTCAGAGAAGTAGAAATTTTTATTGAATTCCCTCTCCAGGAGCCCTGTTTTTCTGGGATATGAGTTTTTGACTCTTTGGGAGCAATTTCTCTTCATCATCTCCCTTGAGGGACATCTTTGGTTGGCTCAACTGCTTTCACATTTATGGCAAAGTAAAACAGCACAGTGGGAAAGAACATGGGCACTTGGTGCTAACCGTTGCTCTGTATTTCCTTCCTAGTTGTGAGATCACAGGCAAGTTATTTCAGTTTCTCAGAGCCTCACTACCTCGTCCATAAATGGAGGATAGTGTTGGTACCTTTGCCAGGGATGTTGTAAGGATGAAATGTGATCATGCATTTTAAGCACAACATTTGGCATGGTGTTATGCTTGGCAAATTTTCAGCTCTTATCATTGTCAGGGTCAGGAGTGGTAGAAGAAATAGTTCTCCTTGTTCGGGGCAGCTCCTCATAGTTCCCATCTGTAGAGCGTCTCAAACTTTAATGTGCATACATATCACTTGGGACAAATCTCGTTAAAATGCAGATTCTGATCCAGAAGATCGGGAAAGGGCCTGAGATTCTGCATTTCTAACCACTTCCCAGGTTGTGCTGATGCCAGGACCAAGCTCTGAATAGCTAAGAGAAATGCAGAAGAAAGGCCTGGGAAATAAAATACTGGTGAATGTGTTTCTGTGAAGTTTTATAGCCTCTCATTCCAACCTTAAAGGCAGCCTGAAATTACTACATCCTAACTCAGAAGAGCTACATTGTTTCCAGCCTCTTTCCCTGCAGGCCTCCCTGAATCTAATTCCAGCTGTACCCATCCCTCCCTACCATTTCAATCGTGCAATAATGCCTCATACAAAGACACTCACCCTTTTAAGGAAGTTTCACTCAGAGCTGAGAGAGGAGAGACAGAAGGTTTTCTCTTTTACTTAAATCTGCTCCTGGGTTTCCTTGGCCCTCGGACATATGGCCAGGCGTTTGTTTTCATGGCTGCTTAATGGTTTGTAAGGCAATTGCTGGAGGAAACACTGCTACAGCAAGCCAGGCGAGAGAGACAGAGGGTTTCACAAGCCAGTGTTATCTTTGCTGAGCACCAGGGCTGTTCCAGCTTCTTTCCTCTCTCTGCCCGACAGTGACAGATGGCTTCCACATGGTTTGACCTACTGTTTGGCCAGCCCTGACCAGATAGTCATCCATCAGCTGCCCTGTTTGTTTCCCTAGAGGGCACCCTGTGGTTTGAGAAGTTAGAGGTTTCATTTAGAGCTCACCGCATCTCATAGCTATTGTAGTAGAGTTTCAAGTGTGGACAGTTCTCATTCCAGATGTTTCTATCCCGGTGTCCATATGTTTCGAGGTGGGATCAGCAGGTTTACATGGTAATGTTCAACTAATTAATCATAAGCTGATACTTTAACAGCTTCAGGACCCAAAGTGGGTTTCGTACTAGCAAAGATGTAAGCGATCATATGATACTATTAATCTAGAAAAAGGAGGTGAGGTTCAGCTTTTTCCATTGCTTTGGCGCAATCTATTTCTTACTGATTCTGAATGTTACTCATGAAGCCTCTGAAAGCTGTATGGGAAAATCTCCAAATAATTCTCCTCATGGCTCTCTTTGAGTGTTACAAAACAAAAACTTAAATTAATATTATCCGCAGGGAATGAGAAAAAGGTAGTATAAGCAGAAGGGTCATGCAGACTAGGAATCAGGAGACCTGAGTCTAGTCCCAATTTGCCTCTCTTTTTGTGACTTTGAATACACCACACAGTTGATCAAACAGATCTTTTAATCACCTATTAGGTGGATTCAAGCAAGAAATGTCTGGGTTTTATTATTTTTTTTCTAACTGTAAAATGAGATTATTATATGAACTTGGCTTCTAAAAACTTTAAATGAAGTGTGTTTGTATTCTCTTCCTTCTTAAAGCATAATTTGCTCACTAAAACTTGCCTATTTCACTTGTACATAAATTGTACTTTACTTGTAAAAAAAATGCTTTACCAAAGTAAAAAGATACAGGGACATTTGAGTAGTTACAGCTTTCATGGATTGCAACCTGACCAAATCTATTAAAATTAAAGATACAGGGGGCTTCCCTGGTGGCGCAGTGGTTGCGAATCTGCCTGCCAATGCAGGGGACACGGGTTTGAGCCCTGGTCCAGAAGGATCCCACATGCTGCGGAGCAACTAAACCCGTACACCACAACTGCTGAGCCTGTGCTCTAGAGCCCGCGAGCCACAACTACTGAAGCCTGCAAGCCACAACTACTGAAGCCCGCATGCCTAGAGCCCCTGCTCTGCAACAAGAGAAGCCACCACAATGAGAAGCCCGTGCACCGCAACGAAGAGTAGCCCCCGCTTGCCACGACTAGAGAAAGCCCGTGTGCAGCAGCAAAGACCCAATGCAGCCAAAAATAAACAAATAAATTAAAAAATAATAAATTAAAAAAATTAAAGATACATTAAAATAATTTTTAAAACTAAAAAATATTTTAAATACCAAATCTATTATTGGGTTGGCCAAAAAGTTCTTTCGGTTTTAAGTAAAAATAAAGACGTTTTTCATTTTCACCAAGAACTTTATTGAGCAATGTATTTGTTAACCGAACGAACTTTTTGGCCAACCCAATAAAAGTAAAAATACACTGCAACCCCTAGCATTATTTGTAGAGGGGAAAAAAACCCCAAAAGCAAAAACTAGAAACAACCTTTGTGTGTCAGTAAAGAGAATGAGTTTGATAAAAGTAGAAGGTTGAACATAAATTCTCCCTTAGCTCCATCCCTCATAGACATCTGGTGTTTTGACTGGGGAGGGAAAGGGCTGGGGGATTAAATAATGTATATTTCCTCTGTATAGTTTTAAGAACATTTTCCCCCAATTACTGTGTGTGTGTGTGTGTATGTGTATATATATATATATGTATATGAAATCTCAAAATTAATTTTTAAAAAAGCTTCCCTATACACAAGAGAATTAAGATGAGAAAAAGACCCTAAAGAAAAGTCTCCCCTCAACCCCGCTGCCACTATGCATATTTAGTACAAAATAGCGTTCAGTAACCTTTGGGTGTGCTTCCCTGGTTTGCATAATATTTTTCTCAGCTGAGGCTATACTGTTTATGTATTTTATAGTTCACATTTTGATTTAACATTCAGTTTGCATTTGATCCAAATGATTTTGCTGAGTACCCTGGCCCTTGGCCGGTTATTTGCCTGGCCTCCCTGCCTGGAGTTTTGGATTTGGAGAGACAAGGTCTCCAGGGCTTGTCTAGAGGACTGAGCCCCTTTCAGGAAAGTGGCCCCTCGGTGGTAGTTGACCTCACCTTCTGTGATGATCTGACAGATCACAACTTCCGTTTTCATGAGGATAATTTAAGAGCTGCAGCCCCGTTGAGCAGAATGGAATTGAGAACCCTGTGCCCAGGACTCATTCCTTGCAGAGATGAGACAGCTCTTCAGTGACTCCCCTCTGCTGTGCTGGAGGTGAGGAGGAGAAACGTGCCCCCTGCACAACAAAGGGACGGGCGGCCACGCCTGGCCTGGGGTGGAGGCTTCGGCCACCTTGTGCAGTATGGCCAGTGGTGAGGAGATGGATCTGTCCCCTTGTGTGAACATGGGACACTCCCACTTCTGGGTGCTCTGGGTGTGGCTCACACATGTCAAGGTAGTGGAGATACCTTAAGAAGGCTATCCCAAGAGACAAAGGCCTCTATTTTTCTGACTTAAGGTTGAAAGGGCATGGATCACAGAGCTAGTCACTGGCTGATTCTGAACTCTCCAATCTTTCTGGGTCAAAGACAGACCTGTGGACAGTTCACGGCCCTAGACTCTTGAACCCTAGGGGTAGGGCATCTGCCAACATAGGGGCTATAGTTTGCAGGGCAGTGGCCTGACAGGCAGCTAAGACAGCTTTGCCTGCTGTGGGCCTGGGCCCATGTGGCAGGCTCCTGTGCAAGGGAGTGTTCCAGGAAGAGTAGGGGACTTTGTGGCAAGCTTTCTGAGAAATACAGTGGGACTCTGGACTCTTATTGGAATATTTGTCTCTAGTTGGAATAGTTGATAGATTTTTCTTTTGTTTTACTTTTTACTAATACTTTGATTTGGTTTGCAATTAACTTGGAGAGTTAACACCAATGTGCTGGAATTGGATGTGGGAAAAGATATGACATTCTTTGAGTTATCAGTTATATGCCAGGCAACTGACTGGATGCTTTATGTTATCTCATGTAACCCACAGGAGGGAGTTTATGATTCAGGGTGGGGACCTACAACCACAGGAGTATAAAATTCACTCCTTATTTTAGGAGTGAAGTGAATGGGATTCACATAATACATGTACTCAGAAATGATCTGCTCTTACAATCGGCCCCTGACACAGACCCTAGGGTTACCAAAGTGATAGCTTGCATCAAATGATTATTTCTGGAAGAGCCAGTATCTCTTTCAGAGTATACCACATAAGAGACTACATTTAAAGAGAAAATTTAGCTGGGTTTTTAAGTGGAGAGTTATCATTATCTTGCAAGCAACTTTGCATATTTTTGTAGCCAGTCAGGGCAGCCAGGAGCCAGGTTCAAAGTGAGGGCCTTTGGCAGGGCTGAAAACTTTAATCAAGCTTCAGCTAGGTTTAAAAAAAAAAAAAAAAAAGATTCTGCCAAGTAGTTCTTTCAGCAGAATGACTTTGTTCCATCGATTTCAGTTAATCACAGCAGGAGATAAGACCTCAGGAGAAGGGTCTAGCCATCCATCCTGTGATCTCCACTTAATGGCTGCAGGAGTGAAATGAGAAAACAGAGAATTTTGTAGGCAACAAAAGTGGGGGCAGGGTGTAAATATAGAGGGTTTTGAGTTAGGAAGATTCTGTTGGAATTTAGTCATTTTTCCTATTTGTGACCAAAATGATCGGAGGAGAGCCTTTGAGGGGAGATAGGGTGGGGTGGAGGATGCAGCAGACCAGGCTGTAGGAGCATTGCATTCTGCAGGGTAGATCGTGTTTAAACCTTGGACAGTGCAATACTTTGAATAATGATAATAATAATAGCAGCACTGATATGGTGGGGGGGGGTTAAATTCATAGAGCAGTTTTGAGGTAAGAGTTTAAGAAGATACTCACTAAGCTAGAATTATTAGTCATGTTGTTAATTTCTGGCCAGAGAAGCTGGTTAGTCTAGGCAGCTCGGCTCAGGGGAAGGGGCTGCAGAGAAGAGGGGGAGGGGAGCAGCTGGCCCTTGGTCACCCAGCTCGAGCTGTGGCCCTGGCACGACAGGGCAGAAAGCAGATCTGGGCTGAGGGGCTGAGGCACGTGGACAGCCGAGGCCGGGCTACATGTCCCTCTGGGGTGGGCCGCACTGCTGTTCTTGGTCTCACCCCACGTAGGTGTCCCCTTGCCAGCCCTTTAGTGAACAGAGCAGTTTCTTGAAAGCATAAACCAGATCACGTTCCTCTTCTGTTTAAAACCATCCCACTGCACGTGGACACTTGACAGCTTTGTTTCCCTTGTTGCTTCAGTATATGCCCCACCTCCTCCATAGAAAGAGGTCTAGATTTAGTCAGTATTCCCCCAGGCACTGGAGATGAGACAGAAGAAGACTGTGACCGCCTAAGTTCTCTCTACGTTCAATCTGGGTGCCCTCCATGAACAGGGTACACCTGGAGGCCTGGTTATATGGCGCCAACACTGGACACTGCTTACTCAGAAATGGAATGTCTGAGATCTTTAGTTCATCTTAACAGGTGAGGAAGCTGAGGCACAGAGGAGGCAAGTGACATCTTAAGCGAGTGCCAGGGCTGGACCAGAACTCACATCTGACTCCTGACCCAGCAACGTTGATGCCCTTGACTGATGGACAGCTCTGCAGCTGGAAGGGCATTGAAGGCTGGCAGGGAAGGACAGCAGAGCCCGGCAGGTGGGAGGGCGTAGAGGAGGCAGCTGGTAGAAAATGGAAAGGCCATGAAGAGTCAAAATATCCATTCCCACTGGCAATGTCCCCAGGACAAACAGGAGTCCCAGGTGCTCTTTAACAGAGGCATAAACAGTGACACAGAAAAACTACACAAAGGGATTGACCCAAGGCCATGACATGTCCTTTGTGCCTAACGACTAAGCACCCTGTTTATTTGGACTCTTAACCTTGCTCTGTCCTTTTAAGTCATGTGAGACCTTCTCCGCCATTCTTCTCTTGTCATTTGGTTTGTGACTCCAGTTTAGAATCTCTCTGCCTATTTGTCTCAGGTTCTAAGCTGGAGGGAGATAAAGAAGGTGATGATGAACTTGGGCCATGTGACTTGCCTGCAGTGTTTTGCTGTTCTTCAAAGGGGCTGTAGAGAAGAACAATGAGCAAACTCATGAGTCAACATTATACTTATCCCTCTTTTGTGAGGAATACTGCCTCTACTTCTTGTGTGAAGTGTAATCATTTGTTAGCTTTAGTAAGACATCTCTCTGCTCACTGATAAGGAAACAAAAAGGCATTTACTGTACTAGTCTCTAGAATGTGAAATGTAAGCTGTGGTCTTTTTTTGTTTGTTTGTTTTTAGCTTTCATTTATGATCACAGGCTTAAGGGTTGAAGGGGGCCTTGGAGGACTGCCAACCTCACCACCCCCTTCTGCGCAGGAAGCCCCTTCTCAACATCCTTGCCAGTTGTTCATATCCCTTCCCCCTGCATCCCCACTGCGAGTTGCCTCTACCTCTGTCCTAACACTTACTTCATTTTGCTTAAATTACAGTTATTTGAGGACTTTTTTTAAGTCTCAGCTGTGAGCCCCTGAGGGCAGGAATCCTGTCTCTTTCCTCTCTGTCTTTGATCTCCCACAGCCCCCAACACAGAGCCTGGCCCACTCTCCATAAATATTTGAAGGAGTGACAAGGTGTTAACAGCCTCCAGAGGCAGCCACAGTTCGACATCTCTAATAGCTAGAAAGTTCTTCCTAAAAGTGAGCAGAAACACACCTCCCCAACTTCCCTGTGGGGAGAGAATAGAAACAGGCAGTGATGACAGAGGTCCAGGCATCCATAAGCTGCACACGCGAGACCCGGGGGACAGGCCATGCCCTGCTCTTATTGCTGTTCTTGCTTCCCTTCTGGCCAAAGGATACGAAGGTCTTTCCCAGGACAGGAAAATACAACCACACTAGATAGAGTTGGAGAAATGTGTGTGGCGTGGGGAGGGTTTCCAGGATTCATATCCAGTTTGGAAGGGCAGCTTTATTAGGTGCTGCCAATGTCCCACTCATATCCCCTCAGTCCTCCCCGAGGGTCATCTGCAGACGGTTCCCATGCACAGCGACAGCTTCCTGTGTTTCTTTGCCCGTGGTCGGTCACTCTCTGACCTGGGGAGTATGCTTGGCCTGTGTGTAGGTCAGCCTGGATATGCCAGGGAGTAACTCCAGGAGAGACCTTCAACCATGAGTGATGGGACTTGTGCGTAAATACCCCAGATCCCTCATCTCCCAGTGGGACGCTCAGAAGTGTGTTCTACACAGTCTCTCAAAGGTTTCAGGAGAGATGACCCCCAAATGCTCACAACAATAACCCACTAATGGACATATCCTTTCTTTATTTGCCTCCCTTCCCTCTTTGACTTGCCTACTCCCTCACTGTGCTTTCTGGAATCACACCCAAATAAACAGTCTGCCCCAAATCCTTGTTTCAAGGTCTGCTTTGGGTGGAACCCAAGCAGGAAATTTGGTGGAAATCCTAATGTCAGTCCCTTAAAAGACAGAACTATTAAAATTAGTATATGTCTTTTTTCCCCCCCGTTTCTTTCCTTCTATTTCTAATTCAGAGTTGGTTTTTCTATCAATTCTATAAATAGAGTTTAATTTTAAGAAGAATCCGTGTCCTAACTCAGAAAACAGGACTGATAATGATTCCTAAGTTTTTGAAGGATAGTTATTTCAAATAATAAGAGTTAGTAATATTCTAATTCTATTAAGGAAACATACTAGTCAGAAAGGTCTCAGGCCAGACTAAAGAAAGAGGTTACGCATGGGGATCATTAGACATCAGGATGGATTTGTGTTCAAGTGCTTCACTTAACCTCTTAAACTTCCACAGAGACCTTTTAAATGAAGAGAGAACTTATCAGCCTGGCTCAGGTTTGGGATGGTGTGCTTGAGGTCAGGACAGCGAACATGAATGTGGACCATGAGGGAAGAGGGAAAGGAAAATAAAGAACCTTCATTAAACTTACCCATTATTAATGAACTTCCGCTGAGCTAATAGAGCCAAGAGAAAATGCCGTTGCTGAAGAATATTTATTATCATATAAGAAGATTCATAACAAAGAACAAAGGTGTGCAAGCAACCTGCCACCCTAGTCCTCCTTCAGACAGACATTGTGTGAGTCAGAAAAACTCCCTGTAGGTGCCACAATATTACTTGATTGTTTTGACACCTCAGACAATTAATAGGAGGTAGCAGTTAAAAATAATCATGCTCACTACTGTCTTTGTTTGTGCATTTTTTTTTTTTTTGTCTTCTTTCTTCCTGTAGAGTTTTCTGCTGACCTAGTAAGGAATGACACACATGGTCATGAATTTTTAATTGGCAATCAAAGATGAGAATGAATGTAAACAAAACACAGGGTGAGAGGAGTCAGCAGGGCCAGGAGAGCCCCACAGGTGCCTTTTTGGGGTCAAGTGGGGAGATGTTCCTAAGTCACGTAGGGATAAGAAAGGGCTCCACAGATCTTATTTTTAGCATGGATATTGTGGCTTCATATGCTCTCTTTATTTATTTATTCACCTGCTCTCTTGGTGGGGGTAGGAACAGGGGGCAGCAAAGTCTTCACTTGGTGGTAGGAAGATGTGTGGTCATCCTGTGACGTGTGTCCTTTGCCCTCTTTGATGAGCACTGCTGCCCTGTTGTAGTTGGCAGTAATGCCCTGGGTACAGCTCTCTCCTGAGTTGAGAGAGGTGCCTTTGCCTCCTCTGGCTTTTGCCCTGGTCTGAGCCGTTGCTTCCGGAGAGAAACTCTTGGAAGTACCATGCTGTCCCCATGGCATGACCTCATAAGACGATTGTGAGGATTATTAAGGTAGTCCATGTAAAGTGACTGCATTCGTGGGCATTAATAGTTGGCACAGAAACTATGTTGGTCCTCAAAATGAAAGGGCTCAGTTACTGTACCTGCCATCTGCTGAAATTTCATAATATAAACAAAGACCTCCTTTGGGCTCAAAATGGATATGTTAATGTGGCCGATACTAGCCTCTCTCAAACTTTTTGTTTTGGGTAGCCTCCTTCCCCACGTATTCCGCCACCCCAGGGTGCTCTGTGGGTGCCTTTTCAGCCTGCCCCATTAAGCACCCGCTCTCCCTTGCTTCCCAGAACGCCTATGTCAACATCAACCGCATCATGTCCGTGGCTTCCCGCCTCTCAGAGGCTGGCCACTACGCCTCGCAGCAAATCAAGCAGATCTCCACGCAGCTAGACCAGGAGTGGAAGAGCTTTGCGGCCGCTCTGGATGAGCGCAGCACCATCCTCGCCATGTCTGCTGTGTTCCATCAGAAGGCTGAGCAGGTAAGACCAAGGGAGCTGCTATGGCCGCTGGTGGTGGGAAGCGGAGGGGCAGGGGCGGGGCAGGGCAGGGCAGGCTGGGAGGACATACACTGAGGTGTAGAGAGCCCCTCCTCTCTTTTTGAAACACCAAAGACCGTGCTGAGTAGTTTTGACAATAACCCATGTTCTACCTCTGTCATGGCCCCTGTGTACCCAGAGAGACATTGGTAACTCTTGGAGGCTTGGCTTAACATTCAAACAGGAAGAAACCCAGAGCTAACTATTCTGCTTAGTAGTTTATTGTTGGACGTGTGTGTGTGTGTGTGTGTGTGTGTGTGTGTGTATGTGTGTGTGTTGACTGCTTAGTTTGCATTCCATAAGCATAGACCAAAGGGGTGAAACTAAACTGATCATTGAGTGCTGAGAACAGGGGGAAACTAATTTTACATGAAGCATTTGCTGTGGATAATAATAATGTAATAATAATACAGTGGACAGAAATAATAATTACTTGTTGCCATTTACTTACTGGCATTGGCCAGTGACATTACTAACCCATTTTACAGAGAGGAGCAGGGAAGCTCAGAGAGATTAAGTAACCTGCCTAAGATCCAGTGCCGTGTAGGAGCTGACTCTAAGCAGCTTAGGGAGAGCCAATGGTTAAATTTTCAGGAATTTTATGAGCTGGTTGTTAAACATAGCCATTACTTTAAACTGTATAAATTTAAATTAAATATATCAAATTAAAAGCAAAGGTAATAAATACTCAAAACTCATCATTTTCAATTATTTTACTAGATTTTATTATTTTCTATGTTCTTGAGATTATTTCTATGTTATATACACACTCACTCTCTCTCTTTCCCTCTCTCTCTCTCTCACACACACACACACACACACACACACACACACACCCCTAAACAATGGATTCAAGGCTATTTTTTCAGTGCGTTTATTTAGGCAGCTCTTTATTGTCCTCAGATGGGCTGTTCTAGGCAATGAGATAAAAAGGTATTTAGGCAATTAATTTAAATGGAGCTGTGCACCCAGGCAAGAAGAATCACAGACAGAACCACTCCAGACTGTTGGGTGAAGAATTATTTGCATTTTAGAGGTATATTTTCCACCCAATATATCTGAGTGATTTCAGTTAGCTCACCCTTTGTGCATGGAGACCCATAGTCTCCCACAGTTGTTAATTTTAATTTTTAAATAATTTGATGTCTGTCAAGATCTGTATCTATATATCACATCCCAGGAGCCACTTTAGACACAGTACAGTCTGTCCCGCTGAGCTGCCCTCCCCTCTCCCACCCCTTGGGGTTCTGACAGGGATCTTTTTGAGTGTTAGCAGGGATCTTTTTGAGTGTTAATCTCCATCCCCTGTGGGAATGGTCTCTGCAGGTTCCCTGGGGTGCCTGATGGGCCTGAATGAGGCATTCTTTGCTACTCTTCACAGCTCAATGTCCACACTATAAAGCACATGTGTGGAAACATCCCATTTCATTATATGTTGCCTCTCACTTGTACCTGTGAGTGTGCACAGGACAAGAAGCTCTCACATACACATGTCATGCAGTGAGCTGTTTGCACACCTGTAGTTTATCATCATTGTGTGGATGTAACCTGTTGAACATGAAGACACCTCCCACCCCTAGCAGTTTCATAATAGTCATCTTTCTTTGTGGAAACCATACTTCCTAAACAGGTACTGGGTCTGACTTCTTACCTGGGGTTGGTGTTTGTAAAATTAAAGAAAAACTCCACTGTCTGCAGTGGTCTCTGAAGGCTTCCAGAGTTCCTGATGCTTCTTCCCAAGGTATCTGACTGTCTGTACATAATCTGCCCATTGCCCAACCCCAGTGCCTCCACACTGACCCAGCCGGCATCTCCTTCCAGTTCCTGTCGGGAGTGGACGCCTGGTGCAAGATGTGCAGCGAAGGTGGCCTGCCGTCTGAGATGCAGGACCTGGAGCTGGCGATCCACCACCACCAGTCCTTGTATGAGCAGGTGACCCAGGCCTACACAGAGGTGAGAACCCAGCGGACACCCAGGGGTCCTGGCTGTGTATAGGGGTATGGGGGTGTGGCAAGAGTACCGGCCTGTGTGCTGTGAAATAGCCTGAGTTGGACTAAGAAGAAGAGAGGCCATTTTTCTCCCTCTGGAGACATCTTTAAGGTCCTTGATCTGTTGATGATGATGTCAAAATGCAGCCATTGGCAGGAACCGCCTTAGTGCGCATGCGTGCACGCGCGCACACACACACACACACACACACACACACACACACACACACACACACACACACACCCTACCTCACCCTATGTGTGAACACACACATGCACGCACACACACACACACACACACCCCTACCTCACCCTATGTGTGAAGCCCGGACTGTCTCTGCTGTGGAAGGGCTGTAGGAAAGCAAGGCCGTGCCCCTCTGGAGCTGCTCTCTGTCTGGTGCACGCGCATGCACACACTAGCCCTGCCGCCCCTTTTATGAAGCAGCTCATCAAAAAATACTAATTTTCTCACTGGAAGGTCCAGAGCACAACCCACCACGGGGTGGAGATGGGTGTTTACCGGAGTGGGAAGCTGCTGTGGAAGTGAAGGACAAACTAAAAGGCTCTTCTGCTGAAAAATCAAAGGCCGGGAGCATGGTACAAGTTAAGAAGGGGAAAAAACTTCCTTCTTAACTTGTACCAAGCACACCTCTTTTCACACCTTGCTGGAAGGAAAAGGCCGTTTCAACTCCAAACCAACTTTGACTTCCTTGTTAACCAGATTAATTTGGGGTCTTAAAATTCCTATCAATACCCTAGTCACCATGGTTTTAAATTAGAAAGGCACATGCTCGCTGGATAATCTGCCAAGCCCTGGAGAGCCACAGGTGTCAATCAGATGATGCCACTTTCCAGAAATATTGCCAGGAATCCAGTGAGGAATGGCAGGGAATGTCACCCCCACTGGTTTCAGCACTGAGGGTGAGTGTTGGGGAACCCAGGAGCATGGACGTTGTGTCCACAATCTAAGGGTCCCTCCCTTATTCTGCGTGTTCTGGAAAGACAGGGATGTTACCACTTTCAGGAGAAGAAAAAAGGAGGTTGTATTGAAGGAGATCAAAAGAAGGGTAAGTATAAAAGAAGGAAAATGACAAGGAAGTAAAGGAGAGAAAAATGATGACGATGATGATAAAGGTAGAATTGGTAGCCCGTACCTGCCGGGCCCTCTTCTAAGTGCCCTGCATGTGTTAACTCATTTAATCTTTACCACAATTCTATGGGGTATGTACCATTTCTATTCCTACTTCACAAACAAGGAAACTGAGGCCCAAAGGGGTTAAGTGTCAATAACTTGCCTCTGGTCACACACCTAGAAGTTTAGAGCTACGCAGAGGAAGGTGAGGACGGAAGAGGGAAGAGGGAGAGAAGTTTATGGTGTCAACTTATATTCAGCTTTTTTTCTGAAACGAAGAGCTGCTGCCTGACCTAGTCTGTGAGTCAGTCAAAATATTTATCAAGTAAATACTTATCAAGTACCAAGTGTCAGGCACTCTTCCAGGTGAGATAAACAAGGCAGAGTCCCTGCCCTCAGGAAGCTGAAATGCAAGGGGGAGGGAGACAGTGACTCGGGGTCTCGCAGACAACTGGCTGCAGCCCCAGCACCTCCTCTCCCTCAGGATTCCGGGGTGCTCGGCCCTTCCCGGGCTGCAGGCTGGGCACTGTGGCAGCTCTGGTGGCACGCTCCTTGGTTGTCATGGGTGTCGGTAGGACTGAGATTCTCAGTCCTCATCAGGGACGCCAGCAGGCTTGCCTTGCCTCCCTGAGCCCCTCCTGCCCCTCTACTCCCTAGACTTGACCTCTTTGCCTCTTACAGGTCAGCCAGGATGGCAAAGCGCTGCTGGATGTGCTGCAGCGTCCCCTGAGCCCTGGGAACTCCGAGTCTCTCACTGCCACAGCCAACTACTCCAAGGCAGTGCACCAGGTGCTGGACGTGGTGCACGAGGTGCTGCACCACCAGCGGCGGCTCGAGAGCATCTGGCAGCACCGCAAGGTGCGGCTCCACCAGCGGCTGCAGCTCTGCGTCTTCCAGCAGGACGTCCAGCAGGTAACAGACTGCTTCCCTGAGCCTGGCATCTGTCTCAGGCAGGCAGGCAGGCAGGTGGCACAAGTCCCTGACCTAGGTGATCAGGCCTGGGAACGCCTGATTTATGGAGGGAGGAGGGCAGTTCAGCCCCCAGCTGCACCCCTCCACACCATCCGGACTTGTTAATTGATGCTTCTCACTTAAGCAGCTTTACAGACAGGCCTTCTCACCCTCTGGTGTTGGGAAGGGAGGCTCAATCTGAGAGACAGCAATTCCTTGCAGTCATGACATTGTTTTCTTTGGGGGAAGCTTGACCGTCCCTCAGGCATGAGCTCTCTGGACAGCTCCGGGTCTTAGGGGGTTATCTGAGCGCTGTCGGAGCTGAACCCACAGTGTGCCCACTTCTCAATCAGGGATGCAGGTGGCCTGCTAGCGTTGGGGTGTGGTGGGGTACAGGGCCTTTAGGGGATTCTTTGGCAAGCTTGGATTTGGGAAACCAGATTTAAAACAAGGGCTGTTGATAATTGTATGTTCTGTGATTAGAGGTTACTCCTGGCTTAATCTGTTTTTTGCGTTATTGTAAGAGTCATAGCATTTTTCTTTACCACAAATAATAAAGAAATGGTTGTTTCTAACTGTGAAAGGACAGCCTTGCCACAAATGCCCTTTTGGATGAAATGACACATTCTTTTTTCCTCATACTTCTCTGTCTGCCTCTTTGGGGACCCCTGGGAGCTTTTTTTTTTTTAATTTTTATTTATTTATTTATTTATTTATTTATTTTTGGCTCTGTTGGGTCTTCGTTTCTGTGCGAGGGCTTTCTCTAGTTGCGGCGAGCAGGGGCCACTCTTCATCGCGGTGCGTGGGCCTCTCACTGTCGCGGCCTCTCTTGTTGCGGAGCACAGGCTCCAGACACGCAGGCTCAGTAGTTGTGGCTCACGGGCCTAGTTGCTCCGCGGCATGTGGGATCTTCCCAGACCAGGGCTCAAACCCGTGTGCCCTGAATTGGCAGGCAGACTCTCAACGACTGTGCCACCAGTGAAGCCCCCTGGGAGCTTTTTTTGAGGACTGATCGCTGGGGGAGGGGGAGCTTGTCGGGAGCTGGAGATGGAAGTTAAGGTTTAGCATCATCTCCCTGCTGGTTCACTGTGAGAGGCAGGGGTGGGAGCGCTGGTGTTCTCAGACTTTTCTGTGGCCACCTCATAATTTCAAGATTATACATATAAAATAACATTTCACTCTCCTTCCACACCTCCTGCGGTATTGACCAGGTGTAATCGAAAAGTGTGTCGAAATATACATGGAAAATTGAGAGCCAACTGGACATGTCTTTGGAGTGTTGGTTCCCCTCACAGCTGTTGTTGGGGGGCCCTTGTACTGGGTATCCTGTGATGGTGACAGGTTGGAAGGAGAGTGGGGCATCCTATCAGGGGTCGTGACGCCCTCTGGGTGTGGGGTCACCACCGTGCAGTCAGTCCCAGAAGTAGGCAGGCCTTCAGGAGTGTCCCCCATGCTTGGGCTGCCCTAACTCCTTTGTAGCCCCTGTCCCCCGGCTGGGGCAGTGATGAGTCATCAGAGGCGACACTTCAGCCTCAGGAGAGATGGGCACCGCTTATGTGCTGGCCCCAGCTCTGAAACCCTTGTGGGGCTTGCTGGGGATGGAGAAGCAAATGCATCAGTTGTCTGCTCCTGCCATCTGGAATTGTTCAGATCAACGTATCATCTCTGAGCACAGGAGAGCACAGGCTTGGTCTGTGATTGGGACAGGGTTAGGTGTCAGCCTCCAGAGGCGCACAGAAGGTGCTACCACCACTTCAGTGAACTCTGAGTGACTTTTGGAGATTTCTGGGCCATGGATTGTGCAGCTTCCTTGGTGTGCTCTTTGTCTCCCTGCTGTTTTCATGGCTGTTCTAGTAGGACGGGCGCTGGAGAGGGGCAGAGGTGCTGCGAGGAGGGTGGGTGAAAGGCTTCCCCCGCAGGAGGGCGGCATCCAGACTCGGACTCTCTGGGAACGGCTGTTATCAGACTTTTCTGTGGCCATCGTGACATCTACACTAAAGCTGGGGAAAAGTATAATAAAACTACACCGGTGGCTGTTCTACATCATGCTCTAAAAATGAGAGCATTTCTGGAATGGAGGCCCTATCAATTCACCTCTACAAGATGAATCACATTGTTGGCACTCAACAAAAGCAAGTAGAAGATTATGAGGTGGATGTAAAGGGGTTTGGATTTTCCACGAGGACTGAATTCCCCAGGATGACTGATTCCATTGTTCTTTTCGGGACATGTGAATGTGACTTCTGGGGATGTGACGTCATTCACCTATTGTCCAGCTAACTCTCACTCACCAAATGTCTGACACTGGGACAGATGCACGAAGAAAAATGTGAAAACCAAGGGCTACGAGACCTGGTGTGGGTTTCAAATGCTTCCTGACACCCAAGTGAGCATTGATGCCTGACTGGTGTCTGAGTTGGCACTTCAGAGAGCGCTGAATATAACGCACTCTGTGGTTCCAGTGGTGGACTCGGACTCTGGTCTCCCGACTCCCAGCCATACAGGAGCCTGCCCTAGTTTTCAGAATCAGACTGGACAAGCAGTTTCCCTGTTCTGTGCTCCCACGATTTTATTTAATAATACACAAACACATGCAAACAATAATGTTAACTCAAAGGTCAAAGTGCTATTGGAATTTTATAAATTTATCATCTTTTATTTTGCATGCTTCATCTCTTCTTTTCCAGTATCTCCTTGAGAGTAGAAGCCATGGCTGCTGCTTCTCTGTGCCCTTTACAGCTCTTAGCTGTCTGGCATGAAGCTGGGGTTCTCTTTATATTTGCTGACTTGAGTTGAAATTATTATTGGAGGCCCCCTGTTTCTGCTTCTGTGAATTGAACACCATCTAACCCTCCCTCCCAACCCATCCAGTAGTTGCCAATGAGTAGCTGCAGTCTGTTTGCAGGAATTGTGATGTGAAAGTCTGAAGGTCCCAGGTATTTCCTTAGTGCTACAAAGTATCCTGGTACTCATCAGCTATTCAGCAAACATGGGTCTGGGCAGTGGGCCCAGCACTGCACTAGGTTCTGGCAAGATGCCTGGTTAGGTAGAAAGGCAACAAGACGTACACACTTGAAAATAGAAAGGTCCGTGCTACCCAAGCACGCCAGGCAGTGTGCAGGGCAATAGAGTGTTGATGGGACACTTACAGGCAGAGGTGTGAAAAGTCAGAGTTGGTGTCTTGAAGGAGGAGAGAGTTGATTGAACCATATAGTCTGGATCCAAGACTCTTGAGCACATTTGGCGTCTAGAGATGTTTACTCTGCAGCCTAAATGGGAAGCTTGTGAGCGAGCATCGGCGGCTAGGGTGATACAGCATTACGGATAAGAGCGTGGACTCTGGAGCCAGATGGCCTGAGTTTAAATCCTGCTCTGACAAGTCTTAGCTATGGGACCTTGGGCAAGTGGCTTCACTGCTGGTGCTTCAGTTTCCTCACCCCTAAAATAGGAACCATCACATACCTATCTCATTGGACTGAAGCAGGTGCAAGCACAGCACCTGCCTAGCATGTAGCAGATCCTCCAGCAGTATTGTCTTGGTTTAGTCACATCCTCTTTGAGTGGTACTCAGGTGTCTCCTGAGTCTGATGAGTTCCGTTTCATTCAGTGATAAAAATCTCAGAATTGCCGGGGACCTGGAAGAGCATTCCGTCTCACCTACTATAGGGTCAAGAAAATTGAGGCCCAGAGATGTAAAGCAACTTGGCCATAACCACACAGCTAGTTAATGGTAGTGCCAGGACCAGAAGCTAAGTCTTCTGGCTCCCAGTCCCGGTGTCCTACAGAAAAACCACGCAAGAGAGGAGCCAGGCAGACGGCGACGGAGAACAGAAGAGAGACAGGAGGCACACACACATACTAACATAGAGAGGGGAAAGACAGACCACATACACACACCCTGAAACAGGGAGAGAGGAGGAGAGACAGAGACAGACAGTGGAGGATGGGAAAGAAAGGAAGAGAGATTCAAAGACAGAGAGCAGAGAAACAGACATACCTGGGCTGGGAGGAGAAAGAGAAAGAGGAAGGTGGGGGGAGAGACAGAAGAGAAAGAGAAAGAGACAGGGACTCCTGCTAGTGGAGAGACGGGGGAGAGCCAGCCGGCCTCTCCCCACCCGACTCCTTGTCCCATTGCCATTTCTGGGGGTGGTCTTTTCCCAAATAGGAATACCTTGCCCAAAGCAGAGTAAAGCAGAGAGGTTGAAACCAAAGATAGACACCAGTGAATAAGAGATTCCATTTAAATATCTGCAGCCAGAATTGGCCTGACACATCATCTCTGTGCTAGCTCTACCTTGGTTCCCAAAAAGTGTCCTCTTAACATTCTCTTCCCCTCTGGGCTTTGAGGCAATGGAAATAAGTCTCTGAGGATCAAACTGGAACTTGGGTCCATTAAGCTGCAGAAAGGCATAGATAGAGTGCATCTACCATAGTATTGCTAGTGGAATAATTTTCAGTCCTGTTGTTTTTCCAGTTTAGAGTGGAACAGTACTAAGCAACAGCCATAAGAGCGCTCTATGACAGCATCAGCTGACCTCCACCTTCTGTCTGTTCTTCTCTCCTAACCCTGTGGCTTCCCACAAGAATAAAGGACTCCTTTCAAGCCCAGATAGACCTGACTTTGTTGAGAAGAACGAGGAGTAGCTAGTCTTGATCTTTCTAGTAGATGCAAACTCCATTCCATTTTTTAATAGCCGGAACAACTGTTGTGAGTATCTGTGCAGGCCATCTGTTCTGCCTCCCTTTCTTCTTCTCCCTCCGTGTGGTGCAAGAATAAATTGGTAAAGTGTTTTGGAACACCTGTGTGCAAGGCCCTGTACTAGGAGTTGGAGGTCTCTGGCTCAGGAGAAGACATATATACCCGAGGATGTATGAGTGGCACGTGGCTATCTGGGTTCAGGGCCAAAGAAGCAAGACAACAGTGGGCTGGTGGAGTCAGAGCAGAGCAAGTTCCCTGTGGGTGGAATGGCCTTTGCACTGGTGCTTGGAGCTCAGGCAGAGGAGACGGGGATGGTATTCCTGGGGAAGGCCAGGAAGTGGAGAGCTAAGTTATAGCCAGGGGACAGGAAGAGGAAATCTAACTGAGTGCCTACTCTTGGCAGCCATAGAGGGAGGTCAGGCTGGAAGGGTTAGGAGTGGTCTTGGTGGGGTGGGTGGGACATTACCCATTTGAGGCCCCAGTGCCTTCCCTTAAAAGCAATGTGTTTTGCTTTTAAGCAGTCCAAAGGTGAGCGAGGGAGGGGCAGTGATGTCAGAATTTTCTGGCTCAGTGATTTTCCATTCTGAATGAGTGTATTAATATTAAAGTCCATAGTTCTTGTACTATGAATGAATCTCACCTGTTTCTATCAGGTTTTTCTGGAGCCTCCCGTGGAAAATTATAGCTTTTACTGTGTCAGCTCTTGCTTGCCAAAGAACATGTAAAAAGGATTTGAGAGTAATTTTTTAAAACTCCAGATATTCAGTCTTTTACTAGCTGTAGTGACTAAAGCCCCTTAATCATACTAAACCAGTTTGGGCATTGTATAATCCAATTAACAGCTTTGCATAATAAAAGGTGAGCCCTTTGGGTTACAGACAGCATGCTTAGTTAGAAAAAAGTGACTGGAATGATGATAGGTCTAGAAAAGAACTCTTCTTATAAGAAGGAAGGATTAAAGCATCTAAGAAGGAAAATGCTCACTCAGGGCCTAGTCCCAGATAGATGAGGGAACATACACAAGGGGGAGCCATCATCAAAAATCTGAAATGCTGAATAATTAGTTACTTGGTGGGTATGTTGGGGAGGAGATTCAAACATCAGAGGGATGGTTGGATTCCAACCCTGAGATTTGGTTCCTGGGATTAAATGTGTCTATAAAAGTTTTATTGTTCATAGCTCAGGATTCATCATCTTTATGAGCAATTGAGCATCTAATCACTTCACTTATCTTAATTAATCTTCCAACACTGTGAAGCAGGTGATACTTTGGTCCTCATCTTATCAATACTAATGAAGAAATTGAGGCTTAGAAAGGTTAAGTAAACTTACACAAGGTCACACAGCTAGTGGCAGAGGAAGGCTATAAACCCAAGTCCACTGAATCTCTAGGTCCATGCTCTTAGCCTCTCTGCTATGCCCTGGGCACTATGTTAGGTGGTGGGAATGCAGAGAGACACAGATCCTGCCCTTGAGGGGTTTATAAGTTAGTGCAGGGCTCAAAGGGCCCTGATAGATTGCTTGGTCCCAAGGGATCAAACTTGCCGTATAGCCGATGACAGCTGAGATTCATCCCTAAACTCCCTGTCCAGGAAGACCCACACAGGCAGTCGTACTCACACGCAAACACTCTTTTCCACCTGCTCCATCATTATAAAATGGCTCTCTACAGTTATTTATCTCTAGCACAGATGTCCCTAAGACAGGCACTACCTGTTCTCACTTGTTTTTCATAACCGTAATTATGTTAACTCAGTGCTACTGACGCTTTTCTTTGTAGCATATATCTTGAATAATGTCCATTTGCCCATGGTCGTATTTAGCAGTATTAAAGTTCTCAATTAAGTTTTGATGGTGATAATCCAATCATTCGAATACATTCAAGTAGATAATAGATGATTCTTTGGGCAGGGTGAGTGTCCAGAAAGTGAGCAGGGTTGAGGCTTGGCTGAACTGGGGGAGGAAGGGAGGGGAGAAAGAGAGGGCTCTGCTGGTCAGGGTTGCTTTCTGATTGGAGTGAGGATGGGGAAACTTTCTCATCTGCCTCTTTGGTGTCACTGCTCTTAGAAGGGGCGCTCCATCCCTCTCCCCATAGTAGGAGGCTGGTAACAAAGGGTCTGTTCCAGTCTTCTCCATGTATCCTGTAGCTAGAATTGGCAGGGCTGGGAAATGGGCTTCAGAGGCCTGCTCCTGATTTGCTCAGACCCTCCTGCCTGGAATTTCATGGACCCTTCACACTCTGTACCTCACCCCCATTCCTCTCTGCCCTGCTTTCTGCCTTCTTTTCCCTTCCCCATCATGGCCTTTCCCTGGGTGCTCACTTTGATTTTCTGAATGCAAATTCTGTTCTGACTGAACAGTCATCCTTCTGTGATGAGTACCTTCCAAGGAAGGACCTGGGTGCCTCCATCTGACAGGGTTGGGAGGCTGGTGGGTCCTGGGAGGCAGTGAGAGAAGGTTCCTCCCCAAGAGTTACTGAGCCTCAGGGCTTTCTTGATAGACAACAATTTTAAACACCTTTAATGTCCTCAATTCCTCTTTTATTACTATGTTAACAAATGACTAGACAGTCACCATCCAAGGTCACTTCTTTCTGATAACCCCTATGTTCGGCATGTCCTTGACCTCAACATGCTATTTCTGGAGCTTTGAATACCAGGCTAAAGGATAAAAGACTCACACTTTATAACTAGTGGGGAACTATTGAAAGATTTTGACCAGAGAAAACAGGTGATCGGAGTGAAGGTCTGAGGTCATTTAGTGCCAGAGGAGGACTGTGTTGGAGTGGGAAGATCCTAGGGCCATGGTCATGGGCTAAGGTGATGGGACAAGGGTAGATTTGAGAGCATTTATGAAAAAAAATCACTGGAAATTGCCGTCCATTTTGTTAGAAGACAAGGGAGGTGTCAAGTGTGAATGTGGGACTGTATTTTTAAAAGTGTGGTTCTTGGACCTGTTGAAGAACCCAACTCAGGTCCACTTGTCCAATGCACAGCAAAGCCAATCTACTGACACCAAGTTGTAGTGAAGGAAAGTACAGAGTTTATTGTAGGGCGACAAGCAAGGAGAATGGGAAACTCGTGCTCAAAAGACCTAAACTCCTTGATAATTTTCAGGAAAGGGCTTTTAAAGGCAACATTAGGGGTGAGAGTCACAGGGTGTGTGATCAGCTCATGGACATTCTTCTGATTGGTTGGTGGTGAGGTAACAGGGTGATGTTTCAGGAATCTTAATCTTCAACCTTCTGGTTCCAACCAGTATGGGGTCTGCTGCTTGTGGTCAGCATGTAGCATCCTCCACTGGATGGGGGTTGTAGTTTCTGCAGAGCAACTCAAAGATATGCACAACATTGTTATCTACATCCCTTCAGGAGGAACTGGGAGTCCTGTGGCTCTATTGTTCTAATCATTAACTGCATGAGCCTCCTCTTTGGAACTTGGGAAAGGCCAAACCAAGACGGGAGACTTGGAGGGGCTTTTGTATCCAGGAAGACCTCACAAGGTCCTGCTCAGTTTCAGTTCCCCCTTTTCTTTGATGCTCCTCAATCCTGAGGGGAACAGGGGCAGGACAAGAAAAGGAATACCGTTTTGGATAAAGAGGTTAATCATAAACTCGACAGGGGAACTCGTTTTAGGGGGACTCAGTTTCAGACCCCTGGCATTAAGATCATCTGGGCAGAGTAGGGTCTTGTTAAGAACAGATTATCTGACCCTACTCTATACTTTTTTTTTAAGTGTATGTATTATTTTAAATTTTTATTTATTTATTTATTTATTTTTGGCTGTGTTGGGTCTTCGTTTCTGTGGGAGGGCTTTCTCTAGTTGTGGCAAGCGGGGGCCACTCTTCATTGCGGTGCGCGGGCCTCTCACTATCACGGCCTCTCTTGTTGCGGAGCACAGGCTCCAGTCGCGCAGGCTCAGTAGTTGTGGCTCACGGGCCCAGTTGCTCCACGGCATGTGGGATCCTCCCAGACCAGGGCTCGAACCCGTGTCCCCTGCATTGGCAGGCAGATTCTCAACTACTGCGCCACTAGGGAAGCCCCTACTCTTTACTTTTTGATTCAGAATCTGTGGGTAAGGTGGTGCCTAGGTTTTAGAATGAACCCCAAGTGATTCTGAAGTGGTCTAAAGTTTGAGAACCTCTGACTTGAGAGATTCAGTCCTTAGTGATGAAAAGTGTGGTGACACCACAAACAGGAATCAAAGGCACCATGTGAGGTGATGCTTTCAGGGAGATGTCAAAGACAAAGACAATTTCCAGTCACCTCAGCCTGTTGGGAAGGGACAGGTGTGGGCTGCCTGGGAGTGGAGGGGTCCAAGGGAGGGAGGCGGCTGGTTTCTTAGCCGGCTTCCACGCAGCATCACATTTGTCAGGACAAAGGACTGCGGTTCTCAGGGGGAAGAGAGTCTGTACACCTGCTAATGAGTTTCAGCTGAGCCCTCTCAGAAAAATGATGGCTTTTCCCGCCATAGCAAGACATTTATTTTGATCATACTTATTCCAAAGAGGGGACAGAAAATGAATTGGTGGTAATTGGCCATTTCAAGTGGTACCCGCATGCTCTCCAGTCTCAGCCGATGGGGAGCGGAGTGGTGCCAGCAGAGAATGAGCTGCTCCCCTTCAGAACTAGTTCTCAGTGTGCTGTGCAAGGAGACAGAAACAGTGATTTGATGGCTGTCCTGGGCACTCACACACATCATGCGCACTTGAGCTTTTAACAGAGCAAAATGCGTGTGGACACCGATGGCATGCCAACTCTCCTTCCCAACCTCAGAATATTGGCTTCTACAGAGTCGGGGCTGGGCACTAGGAGGTAACAGCTGAAGGGGGGGCCGTTCTTCAGTTTACTTAACACAACAAAATGCCTTGTCCGTTTTATCATGGATCAAATTATGACACAAACTTAACATATTTCAAATAAGATGATTGATCAGAGAGAGCCAGGGAGGGAATCAGAGAGTTGGGATTCTGATTTCACAACTGTTTGCCAAACAGCTCCCTTTCCTTTAATGGTTTTTGCCCTTTATCACACAGGAAGTTCTCGCATCAGGTTGAGTTCATTCACTCATTTATTCAGCAGATGCTCTTTGAGAACATAGCAGTGAACCAAACAAAGCCCCTGCCCGTGTGGAGCTTACATTCAGGAGGAAGAGAGAGAACACCATCACAAACAAACAAATATGTCATAGGTGCTAGAATGACAGCAGGTGAGCTGAATGAATAAGCCATGGGGTGTGTTTAAGAAGAGATTCCAAGCATGTGAAATGGGACCTACAAAGTCCTTGGGACCAGAATGAGCTGGGTGCATTCATGAAAATAGGAGAATGGCCAGAGTACCTGATGAATAGAGAGGAGGGAAAAGGAGTAAACAGTTTGAAGAAATGGGCTGGGTCCAGATCAAATCAGGCCTTATAAGCTATGGAGAGAATTTGGATTTTCTAAGTGTGATAGGAAACAGTTGTAGAATTTCAATAAGAGGAATGTCATGACTTGATTCTTGTTGAAAGAAATGTTATATTTAAAGATCTGGCTATTGTGTGGAGGGAGTGTCAAGACTAAAAGGAGGAAGACCACCTAGAGAGCTGATCGGGTGAATGAGGAAAGATGGTGGCTGGGACTAGGGTGGTTTTGATGGAAATCAGTGTACAGGAAAGAGTAAGTAAGACAGGCTTGCAGCTAAGCAGTTGGGTGAATTGTGGTGCTTTTGCTGATGCAAGGAAAACTGGGAGAGGAGGGGAGTGGGGCAGAAGGGAATAAAGAGTTCTGTTTTAGATATGTTAAGCTTGAGGTGCCCATTATAAACCAAACTGGAGAGGAAGAGTAGGCAGCTGGGTACATGAGTCTCAGTCTCAGGAGAGAAATTAGGGCTGGAACTGTGAATATGGAAATTACCAGCACATAGATGATATTTAAAGCCATGGAACTGGGTGAGATCATCTAGGGAGCAAGAGAAGAGAAAGAAGAGATCCGGGGATGAGCCCTCAGGCATTCCAAAATTTAGAGCCTGGGAAGACTAGGAGGATTCAGAAAAGTAGACACAATGGAGATCAGTGAGCTGGGGGAATTCCCAGTGAGATGGCGTCTCAGGAGCTAAGGAAGAGGTGTTTCCAGAAAAGGGAGGCTCTTCTTCTTAAGTGGGGCTGAGCAAGGTGGGTCTCTCTGCAGGGTGGGAGGGCCGCAGTGGTCCAGGGTGGTCAGAGTGGAGTGGGCTGAGGATGGCTTTGGTGGGAGGGCACCCCAGCACTAGGAGTCCTCAAGGAAGGGTGGTCCAGAGCAGAGCGAGGAGGGAGTCCCTGTGCAGGCACAGCCTGGTGCAGGTGTCGGAGCCCAAGCAAGGTGAGCAGAGCAGAGAAGGGTGGCCTGGCATAGGTGTCAGGTGCATAGGTGCAGACAATGAGCAGGTCAAGGAGGTCATCCACGAGGAGCAGGGGCTGTGCAGTGTCACAGCCTGGGCAGAGGGAGGAGGGCATCCATGCAGGGAGGGCAGCCCAGCTTAGAGGATTGGAATCCAAACAGGCTGAGGAGGTGTCCACACAGGGGGCTACCCAGAGGAGGTTTACTAGGAGGTGGTCTTGGAATCAACCCCTGAGGAAGGGAAGGGAAGAAGGAGGATTAGACAGAGAGTGAAGTTGAGCTGCAGTGTCATCTCAAGGGAATCCTCAGCCAGCCCTACCAGGCGTTCTGAAGATTGTCTCAGGTTGGGGAGTGAAAACTGTGTCTTTATACTCTGGAGTCTGTCACTGGGCATGGGTCAATGTAAGAAGGGGCTTTGGGCAAAGCCACTCTCTTCAGCCAAGGGTAATAATCCCCAAAGGGGACTGACACCCGAGGCTGTCTGCCTGCTGGTGACACTCTCAGCAGGGTGGTAAAAAGTCCTTTTTACATCACAGCATCTGCCTCCTCCATGGTCTCAAACTACCTCCTTCAAATACCTATTAATCACAAAGGAATAAGAGTGACTTTCTAGAAGAAAGCTGGAAGACACCACCCTGACCCAGTGATCAAAGTTAACATCATGAGTAATGGGGGAAATTCAAATTATATCCCACCTGATAGAATGCAGTGGGAAGAACAAGAATCATTTCTGTGTTATTCCTGATTCCAATCATGAGGAAACATAAGACAAACCAAAACTGAGGGACATTTTGTAAAGTAATAGACCTGTAACTATTAAAAGTGTCAAAGGCAGGAAAGTCAAGGGAAGCCTGAGGAACTCTTCCAGATTAAAGGGACAACTAAGCATGACACACGCTTCTGGCCTGCATCCTTTTCCTCTAAAAGTCAGTGTTGGGACACATGGGAAAACTTGAATAAGGTCTGGGAATCAGATGGTAGTGTTGCTGCCCGAACCATTTGGGTTTGAATCCTGACTCCACTATTTAGTAGCTGTGTGAGCTCAGGCAAGTTAACTAACCACTCTGAGACTCATTTTCTTCATCCAAACATGGGGATAATAACTCTCACCATCCCAGGGTTGTGGTGAGATAGCATAGATGAGATGGTGAGCGTGTGCCCTGGCCTACTGCTGGACAAAGAGTGAACCCTCCACAGCCTTTTCTTCTGAGGAGGGGAACTGCCCTACCCTCAATGTAATAAAATCATGAAATATTTGAGTTGAAGGGAGATTTAGGGAGATGATGTGATCCAACAGTCTCATTGGAGAAAGTGAGGTTCAGAGAGGAGAAGGCACACACCCAGCTGGGCCACAACTGGTTAGGGGCAGAGCTGGGGTGAGAACCCAGGTTCCTCTGTAAGTTATGGTGTCTTTAGAATGATCATGATGGTACCACATTTTAATGATGCTTTAGGAACCTAAAGCACTTACATATTAACAGAGCTTAGACACCAACTTAAAACTTTGTTCAAAGGTGGTTGCCTCTAAATGCAGGGGCCTCCTGCACTGGGCTGGGTGATCTTGAGGTCTTCTCCAACACTAAGATTCTATCATGTTAGAAGAATCCAAAAAATCAGAGTCCTGGGACAGAAAGCAGCTAGACCCTTGATTTTCTCCCATTAATTCGGTTGTATTCATGGCCACTGTTCAGAAAATATCAATAGTTCTCTTCAAAAGGACTATTCTCTTCTCCTTAGCAGCTAGAAAGGACTGTCTCCTCCCCTGAAAAGTACTCCGTCTTGATTGTATGCTGGTTGGAATAAACACAATTAGATGAGGAAGAAAGGGGGTGATTAGGGAATTATGCATAATGGCTGTTAGATTGGCTCCCAGATCCGGTTCAGGATGTGAGTATCTCTCTTGGAAAAGGCTGTTCTGGGAAAGGACTAATTCCGGTTGAAAAGTTGGGGCATGAGAAAGGAGAAAGAGCCTTACACGTTGTTTGCAAGACTGCCTGCCTGCCTTTGTGGCGAGGAGTCCCAGGCTGACCAGGGCTGTTGTTTCCAGTGATGGGGCAAAGATCAGGCCTCCTGCTGAATGCACCGGCACAGCTTCTCCCAAGACAGTAGGCAGCCGTATTTGCACTTGACAACTCATGGCTATAAACATTCATTGAGTATCTTCTGAGTGTGCGGTGCTGATGGGGGCTCTGGGGGCAGGCGAGAGATGAAAGGGCAGGATACAATGGTGAAAACCCCGTACTTCTTCGGGAGCTACCTACCTGCCAAGTGGGGCAGTGGAGAAAGGGTGGATACACACAAAGGGAGAACTTTGAATGCAGGCTGTGAGAGGTACTAAGAGTTAACCTATCTAGGGAGTACGGAGCTGGAGACATTCACCCCAAAGTTGTGTGTTGGGGCAATGAGTTTTGAGTTGAGTTGATTTCAACATATCTCACACAAAGCCCTCTGTGCTGAGTACCATGCTGTGTCCAGGAATCACAGGGAGGTCAGAGTCTAGTGGGAGAGACCAGCCTATGGGCAATAATTGTGGTTTGAACAGAACAGAGAAGAGTGACACCACCCCAGCCTGAGTGGATTGTTAAAGAGAAAAGGCTTTCCAAAACTAGAGTTTGAGATGGCACTTAAAGGATGAGTAAGAAGGAGCCTGGGAAGTGGATATAGGGAGAAAAAAGAGATGGACATTTCAAGTGAAGTGAAAAATAGCAAGAACAAAACTCAGGAGGTGAGAAGCAGTTTTGGGGGGTGTTGAGAGGTGGGGCAGGAACTCATTGGAGGTGGGGTTGGGAGGGGTGGACCTGTCGCAGAGGACTTTGCATGTCAGGTTTAGGAGCCCCTCAAAAACTATACCGCAGTGAAATGCCTTCAAGAATGCAAGGTTTCTTGCCTCCCTTATCAAAGATAAGGTGACCATATGTGTGTGGTTTTATTTCTGGGCTTTCTATCCTGTTCCATTGATCTATATTTCTGTTTTTGTGCCAGTACCATACTGTCTTGATTACTGTAGCTTTGTAGTATAATCTGAAGTCAGGGAGCCTGATTCCTCCAGCTCCGTTTTTCTTTCTCAAGATTGCTTTGGCTATTCGGGGTCTTTTGTGTTTCCATACAAATTGTGAAATTTTTTGTTCTAGTTCTGTGAAAAATGCCAGTGGTAGTTTGATAGGGATTGCATTAAATCTGTAGATTGCTTTAGGTAGTAGAGTCATTTTCACAATGTTGATTCTTCCAATCCAAGAACATGGTATATCTCTCCATCTATTTGTATCATCTTTAATTTCTTTCATCAGTGTCTTATAATTTTCTGCATACAGGTCTTTTGTCTCCTTAGGTAGGTTTATTCCTAGATATTTTATTCTTCTTGTTGCAGTGGTAAATGGGAGTGTTTTCTTAATTTCACTTTCAGATTTTTCATCATTAGTGTATAGGAATGCAAGAGATTTCTGTGCATTAATTTTGTATCCTGCTACTTTACCAAATTCATTGATTAGCTCTAGTAGTTTTCTGGTAGCATCTTTAGGATTCTCTATGTATAGTATCATGTCACCTGCAAACAGTGACAGCTTTACTTCTTCTTTTCCGATTTGGATTCCTTTTATTTCTTTTTCTTCTCTGATTGCTGTGGCTAACACTTCCAAAACTATGTTGAATAATAGTGGAGAGAGTGGGCAACCTTGTCTTGTTCCTAATCTTAGTGGAAATGGTTTCAGTTTTTCACCATTGAGGACGATGTTGGCTGTGGGTTTGTCATATATGGTCTTTATTATGTTGAGGAAAGTTCCATCTATGCCTGCTTTCTGCAGGGTTTTTATCATAAATGGGTGTTGAATTTTGTCGAAAGCTTTCTCTGCATCGATTGAGATGATCATAAGTTTTTTCTCCTTCAATTTGTTAATATGGTGTATCACATTGATTGATTTGCATATATTGAAGAATCCTTGCATTCCTGGAATAAACCCCACTTGAATATACAGCGGAGAAAAGACAGCCTCTTCAATAAGTGGTGCTGGGAAAACTGGACACCTACATGTAAAAGAATGAAATTAGAACACTGCCTAACACCATACACAAAAAATAAACTCAAAATGGATTAAAGACCTAAATGGAAAGCCAGACACTATCAAACTCTTAGAGGAAAACATAGGCAGAACACTCTATGACATAAATCACAGCAAGATCCTTTTAGACCCACCTCCTAGAGAAATGGAAATAAAAACAAAAATAAACAAATGGGACCTAATGAAACGAAAAAGCTTTTGCACAGCAAAGGAAACCATAAACAAGACCAAAAGACAACCCTCAGAATGGGAGAAAATATTTGTAAATGAAGCAACTGACAAAGGATTAATCTCCAAAATTTACAAGCAGCTCATGCAGCTCAATAGCAAAAAAACAACCCAATCCAAAAATGGGCAGAAGACTTAAATAGACATTTCTCCAAAGAAGATATACAGATTGCCAACAAACACATGAAAGAATGCTCAACATCATTAATCGTTAGAGAAATGCAAATCAAAACTACAATGAGATATCATCTCATACCGGTCAGAATGGCCATCATCAAAAAATCTACAAACAATAAATGCTGGAGAGGGTGTGGAGAAAAGGGAACCCTCTTGCACTGTTGGTGGGAATGTAAATTGATACAGCCACTATGGAGAACAGTATGGAGGTTCCTTCAAAAACTAAAAATAGAACTACCATACGACCCAGCAATCCCACTACTGGGCATATACCCTGAGAAAACCATAATTCAAAAAGAGTCATGTACTAAAATGTTCATTGCAGCTCTATTTACAATAGCCAGGACATGGAAGCAACCTAAGTGTCCATCAACAGATGAATGGATAAAGAAGATGTGGCACATATATACAATGGAATATTACTCAGCCATAAAAAGAAACGAAATTGAGTTATTTGTAGTGAGGTGGATGGACCTAGAGTCTGTCATACAGAGTGAAGTAAGTCAGAAAGAGAAAAACAAATACCGTATGCTAACACGTATATATGGAATATAAGAAAAAAAAAAAAAAAAGGTCATGAAGAACCTAGGGGCAAGACGGGAATAATGACACAGACCTACTAGAGAATGGACTTGAGGATATGGGGAGGGAGAAGGGTAAGCTGTGACAAAGTGAGAGAGTGGCATGGACATATATACACTACCAAACGTAAAATAGATAGCCAGTGGGAAGCAGCCGCATAGCACAGGGAGATCAGCTCGGTGCTTTGTGACCACCTAGAGGGGTGGGATAGGGAGGGTGGGAGGGAGGGAGACGCAAGAGGGAAGAGATATGGGAACATATGTATATGTATAACTGATTCACTTTGTTATAAAGCAGAAACTAACACACCCTTGTAAAGCAATTATACTCCAATAAAGATGTTTAAAAAAAAAAAAAGAATGCAAGGTTTAACTCCATGTAAGCCTAATTTATATTCTTCAGGTGGATTTTGTGTCCCTAATTTTTCTTTTATCATTAGGATCTGGCTATATTAGCAATTCATAATTTATTTTTAAACCTTAGTGTATAAAATTACTCCTTTGAAATTAAAGGCACATCTTGCCAGAATGACATTGATAACTATCACTGGGTGCTACTTCCCACTCAAGTTCAGAGGCACACCTGTCATTTATCAAAACCAGAGCGTGAGTATGAAAGTTGAAAGAAAACTTAACAAAAAAATCTGTCATCTTTGTGCTATCCCTTGTGACTCACTTGCTTCTGTACCAGTGACAAGTTCCTCTTCCTGGGGAGCAGGCTTCCACCTGCCTCTGCATCACCCCCAGGCCCCATCACCAAATCCTGGCTGTTCTCTCCCCTAAATATTACTGAAACCTGTCTCTCCACGGACACGGCCGCTGGCCTCGCCTGCGCTACCATCGCCTCTTGTCAGGATTTCCGCAGGAACCTCCTGTTTTCCTACCTCTGTTCCTGTCTTCCAACAACTGATTCTCCACAAAGCAGTCAGAGCAGTAATTTTTCAATGCAGATCTGATGGTGTCTTTCTCCTTCAGCCCTTCAGTGGCTCTTAGGCTAACACTGGAGTCAGACTCAGCACACCAGGGCTCAGCTCTACCTGGTGCCTGCCGCCTCGGGGCGCATTTCCTACTTACACCTACTCAAACCATGCTGATCTTTTCAATTCCTAATTTAGTTAAGTCCTACTGTCTCTCAGGCCTCACTTCTTCAGAGTGGGCTTCGCTGACCGTTGGCACTTTTCACCCTTGCAATTAATGATGAATTGTGTGATTTCATATCTAGTACTCGTTAACCCACCTAGACTGAGTTCCTGGAGTCAGGGCCGAGCCTGCCTTGTTTAATCCTGCACGCTGGGCTGTCCTAGTGCCTGGCGCTAGACCACCATGAGGCTAATAATAAATATCTATTTGAATATGTGAATAGTCCTGGCCCACACGCGCTTCTCTGCATCCTGAAGACTCTTCCTTCAGACAAAAACAAAAGGAAAAAACCTCCTATTGTTGGAAACACTTAAATACCAATTCAAAGCCATCAATAGGTATGATTAACTATCATCCTGTACTATCCTAACTACAACTGATAATTGACTATTTTAAATAAGATCTTGTAGATGAGAGAAATTACATAGGGACCAGCTAATAAGGGGTACCTTGATGGGTGCTTACACTTTGATAGGGTCCAGGGTAAGGCTAGAAACTCAATTTATTCTTCAGCCAGTGGTGTTCAGATTCTGGGACTCACCAGACTTCCGATGCTGCACATTAATTTACAGTGTGTCACGTAATTGTCAGGCACCGCTGGTGTCTGTTCAGAAGCACATTTCTCTGCTGTGCAGTCCACATAGGAAGCTGGATTGTATTCCCAGGGTTGGGAGCCATGAAATCAAAGGTCAAGAGAGCATATGGCCTAAATATTTGTACCAGGCCATGCTGGCTCTAAATGAACTCTCTGAAACAAAATTATCAGAAATCAACATTTTGAACAATGCGTCATATATTGATTCCGTTTCTCTGTCCTCAGATGCTTTTTCCATCTCTATATATTACTAAAGTAATCTTGTTCGTGACCTAAATCGTTTGCTTTTGTTTTGTTAAATTGATTTCCCTGCAGTCCCTGACCCCGCATTGAGGTTGCATGTGTTTTCCCCACAGCTCCAGTTCTAATGGCAGAAGCTGTACTAAATGGAGGCAATGTAACATCGCAGAGCAAAGTTATGTTTAAACTAAGTAAAAGCCTCTCAAATATGAAATAGATTTTTAAGTGGTTAAGGCAGAGCTGATTAAGTAAACTAAGTGTCACTAACTGAAAACTAATTGACATTTTAAAGAAAGCAAAATGAACAGGAAACAAATTGCTTTTTAAAAAAAGTTTAAAAGTTGTGAAAGCACCCACAGGGAGTATAAAAGCTAACCATTTGTGAACTAGTAGATGAAAAACATTTCTCTCTAACCAATTTGCTTTAGAATATTATTTAGAATATTTATTAAAGCTAGAGATTAAAAATGAAAAGGAATAAAATAAAATTCATGAAAAAAAGTGCCAGACAAGCAAGTCACACTTAACTGCTCAAAACAAAATTTTAAAAAAAAATTGTAACCTGAAAATACGTCATAAATTCCAAAGCACTCATGAAAAGCTATAAGACAGCTCCTTTATATATAAAAATTATCTCCAAGCTTCAATTCATTCTCCAAAGAGGATTAATAAAAGTTTAAATATGCATAAAAATTATAAAACTACGCTATCCATGGTACACAATTTATGGGAAACATTGTGACTAGGAACGTTTGTCTTTGACCTTGCATGCTGACACCCATCATCCCTGTCCGGTATAGAATGGGATCAAATTAAGGCAAATCAAGTAAAAATGCACTCTCCTGACTTTTGTTGCTGAAATATCACCATAAGTAACTCAAGAGAAAAGTAGGCTCTTCTTTATTCTAAGAAAAGAATATCTAAACTTCCTTTCAGTGCTGCCTTTCAGAGTTTGCAAAAGGTAAAAATTCAGTTCATTTACTATTGCAATTTCTTTTTACAGATGTGCCTCCAGAATATTAAAAAAATATTGTCAAAATTTGTTAAAGTGTTTAAAATCTTTTTAAAATTGAAGTATAGTTGATTTATAATATTGTGTTAGTTTCAGGTGTACAGCAAAGTGATTCTGTTATATATATATTTTTTCAGGTTATTTTCCATTACTGGTTATTACAAGATATTGAATATAGTTCCGTGTGTTATATAGTAAATCCTTGTTGCTAAAGTGCTTAAAATCTTTGCACTAATGTTTAGATAAAGTCATTTTTACAAAAGCCTTCTTTTTTTCTTCGTTTTGGTGGACGATTACCTGACCTGGCTTTGTACTGTGCATTTTTGTTAAACCTCATTTTTATATTCATATGTGCATTTCTCTAACCAATACCATCTTGGTATGGCTTTATGATACTGCCATCTAAGACTTTGAAAGCTTCCATACTTTGTACAATTGCAGGCACAAATTTATCTCAAATGTCAGAGGAAGTGAAGCCAAAGGCTAAATTCTGTAGAAACAGAACTCTCATGTCTGCAGTCCAGGCAATGATTTGGTCTCTCTGCTTGCCACAGGGCAATCTGTAGGAAAAAACAGAATTAAAGTGCCCTTTTAAACAGGGCTAGTTCATCTAAATCATTTTCCCAAAAGTCATTCTACAGTCTGAGAAAGCTAGTACCTCATTAATCAAATGTTTAGTTGACGTTTACTACAGTAGAAATAGAGTGGGCTTAGTTGAGTCTTGGCAGGGACTGCAACAGGTGTGTCTGTGCTGTAATTCTGATTCAATTGTGGCCATCTGATTTAGTGAGTGCCAACTCCTCAGGGCCCAAATGAACTGCTTCCCTTCTCCCTGGGAGGCACACATTTTTGTTGGGTTATGTGGGCAAATGCAAAATGGGCTAAAGGCTTTGATCCTCCCTACATTTCGAGGCTTTTACTAAGGGCTTTCCACTCCCCCGTCAAGTACCCCTCAGGACAACATATTTTCTCACCTTCTAAGCATCCCCTCACTCACCCCTCTACTGCTCCAGCCACCTCTTTTCTAGCTTCTCACAACTCCGAGGAAAATGTCTTGAGGCCAAATCACTAGACCTTAAGCCTGGAGAACATGGAGTCTCTACTGCTACCCAAGAGCATCATAGATACTAAAGACCTTACTTTATTTTGTTGGTTGGTTGGTTGGTTGATGTTGATTGGAGAAGAAAGGTGGAAAGAAGCCAGAGAGGGCAGTTGTCCTGGCGATCAGCTCTCTTGAGCGTAGCTCCAGTTAGGGACTGACTACTCTGGACTTTACTCCCAAGATTAGGAAGGGAGTCCCAGGAGAACAATGAGGTAGGATCCCCATGACTTGATGCCACTGCCATGAGCATTTTTATGGTGGAGTGAGTGCCAAGGAACTGCCCTGACCTGACACTGCCTAATTTCCTGCAAATGTGTCTGACTTTATATGGTTGGAGTCAAAGTAGTGAGAGGGTAAAACTGTGCCTGGCGGTCTGTGTAACTTGTTTAGAATAATAGGCTAATTAAGGCTGAGAAAACTGAGAAAGTGATGAGGGGATATTCTGGAGATCAAAGAGGAAGAGCTGAACTTAGTTAAGGGTGGGATTGTTGTATTGCCAATGACAGTAATGAAATCCCTGTGTCCACCGTGGATTGAACATTCACACCTGGACTGCTGCTTTCTGGTTGGGAAGGGGACTCTAATAGCCTAGCAGTCACACGTGTTGTCACGTGTCTTTTGCCAAGAAGTCATTGTTTCTGCCTTCCTTCTCTGACTAGGTGTTAGACTGGATTGAAAACCATGGCGAGGCCTTTCTCAGCAAGCACACAGGGGTCGGGAAGTCTTTGCATCGAGCCCGGGCCCTGCAGAAGAGGCACGATGACTTTGAAGAGGTGGCTCAGGTGAGATGCTGTGTATGGTTGTATGCGTGTGGGGAGGGGTGAGGGAGATCAGGGCTGTGGCTTTGGTGTTTGGTGGGGCACGTTGGGTGGATAGCCCACGGCTTCTGGGCTGCCTTCCCGCCTGATGCAAGGAGACCCTTGTCTGCTCTAGGATCACTAGGTGAGTGGTAAATTAGTATTTTGTCAACTGTGATCAGTTGCAGTGGAAAGAGTAAGGCAGGGAAGGGGCAGCTGGGAAAGGTATCACTAAGGGATGGAGAGGTGGATGCTGCCGGAGTAGTGAGGGTGACAAAGCTAGAGTTTGCCACATCACGGCTTTAGCTGGGGCTGGCTCTGATTCCATTACATAGGCAGCCCTCAGTGGGGGTGTCCTGGTGGGCATTGTCCCGAGCCCCAACCTCACCCGGGGAGGCGACCAGCCCCAGACAGATGTGAGCAGTGGGTGTGAAAGGAGAGGGCCTGCCATGAGCCAAAGGAATCTGCTGGCGGGCAGGAAGTAGTGGGAGCAGACCAGGGCTGCTGCCCATCCCTAGGGGAGCTGCAAGGGGTGCTGGAGGGTGAGAGGCCTGACGGAGCCAGAGAGACCGTGTCAGCAGCGACCTGAACCTGCAGAGGCAGGTGGATGAGACCCAACCTAGGGGATAAAGAAAACCTCATAGGGAATCTCTGTGCACTGTTGGTTGGAATGTAAAATGGTGCAGCCACTGTTAAAAACAGTATGGCAGTTCCTCAAAAAATTACGCATAGAATTACCATATGATTCAGCAATCCCACTTCTGAGTATATACCCAAAAGAATTAAGAGCAAGGATGCAAAAAGATATTTGTACACCCATGTTCAAGCAGCATTTTTCACAGTAAACAAAAGGTGGAAGCAACCTAAGCGTCCATCGACAGATGAATAGATAAACCAAATATGGTATATACATGTAATGGAATATTATTTGGTCTTAAAAAGTAAGGAAGTATGACACATGCTACAGCATGGATGAACCTTGAAGATACTATGCTATGTGAAATGTCAGTCACAAAAGGACAAATATCATATGAATCCACTTATATGAAGTACCTAAAATAGTCAAATTTATGGAGATAGAAGGTAGAAGGGTGGTTGCCAAGTGCTGATGGGGAGTTATTATTTAGTGGGTGCAGAGTTTCAGTTTTGCAAGGTAGAGATGTTTGGAGATGGATGGTAGTGATGGTTGCACAACAGTGTGACTCAGTGCCCCTGAACTTTCAAGTTTTCTGTTAGGTTTATTTTACCACAACCACCAGTAGCACCACAATAAGAACAAAAAACAGCCACACAAGGATCTTTTACAGCATGAGCTGGACTGTGCCAACATGATACAGACACAGGCCCAACGTGCCTCTGGTGGACAAGATGTATTACAGACTCAGAATATCTGGGTGGCCAGGCATTCTGGTGCCTGTCCAGTCTGTTAGGGGGCAAAGGATGGAAGAGGGTCATCCAGACCCCCTGCCTGCTGAGAGTGGGCATTGTGGTACCTGGGACCATCTGTTGGAATAGAGCCATCCCATAGCTTTGGTGCCCCTGCCTTTTGGCTGTCCTGTGGTTCAGCCCTCCTCGCTTGGGAAGTACATCCCCAGAGCCACCCACCGCCCTGATCCAGCCCACTCCTCCTTGCTGTCTTACTGCTGTGGCCTCACAGGCAATGCCAGCTGTGGTCACAGGCCCATGAGGGGGCTGTCATTTTTGTGTGTTGTTACAACCAAACAAGCCTCGTGGCCTCCCCAACCTCAACCTCATTTCTCCCAGTTGCTCCTCCACCTTCTCGCTGGTGCCTGATATGCCCTTCCCATGGGACAATGCCTTTCAGTTAGTGCCAGAGACACATTAACTTAAATTCATACTAAAGAAAGGATGGACACATTTTTGAGAGCTTATGGGCCTATTAAGTGTTTTATCTCCCACCAACCCTGAACGATAGACAGTATCAGCCTAGTCTTATAGAAGACGACACTAAGGATCAGAAAGTCCTGCAGTGCCTTTGTCATCTAGCTTGTCGGCGGTTCTGTGGGGACTTCAACCCAGGTGTGAGTCCAGACCCGTGTTCTCACCCTAACCCCACGCTGTCCCTCCTTACTGAGGTGGAGGAATTGGGTATAAAATTCATTGCCAGTGTCCTCATGGAAAGTACAGGACAAAGAGCAAGAATGGGGTAGGGGAGGCTTCCCCTGTCGCAGGCATTATTTTCCCTGGTCCTGCCAACGAGTAATCTTTTGATATAATCCACTTGTCTCTGCCTCTGCTTCCTGATAAGACTGTGTCTTTATGAGAGAGAAGAGAGTGTGTACCTTCCAAAGGGCTCCTGCTTTTAGGAGGGTTTAGGAGGATGCGGACCACAAAGGGAACACCTCAGTGAAGGGCCATGAGATCACTGCAGCGTTCTCCTGTAAATAGGCCTCTAGAAATGGGTCTCGTAGTCTGGAAATGAATCCTGTCTTGTTCCCTCATCCCTATTCTGGGGAAGGGAGTGGGCAGTGGAGCTGCCTGGCATCCTGGAGATGGTAGCCCACATAGGAAAACCACCTCCAGCCATGGCCAAGGCAGGTGGGTGGTCAGCAGCCACCTGCCTCAGCCCTGCTTTCTTCTGTGCAGTGTGACCATCACGCTCAGGTACTGAGAAAGGGGGCAACCCAGGCAGGAAAGGGCGCTCTTTTTCTTGCTTCTCTCCTCACTAGGTGAGGGCCACTGGGAGGAGAGAAGTGAATTTAGTCAGGAATTGGATAGTTCTTGAGTTAGTCAGAGATCAGTGACACACGGTGAAAGAATTAGAAACCTGTTCCTGGTTGTTGTGGGCTGCTGCTTATGAGATACGGTCAGGAAGGGCATCGCACATGGTGTGAAGTAGGAGACTGGGGGCCGCTGGTCAGCAGCACTACACAGGGTCATGATTCAGTGAAGGAACCTCTTTCAGCTTTGCGATTTTATGATTCTTTGACCTGAGGCTGGTATGACAAGGGAACTCTGAGCTCCCATTCTCTGCATTCAGATTTTAAAAATGGTCTTGAGTCAAAGTAGGAAGAGAGCTGTTTCATCTGTCACCACTGGACATGTGCCTGTCTGCAGGGAAGAGCAGAGAAATGGCTACCCGTGGGGAGGGGTCCAGGGGCAGCATAAAGGCCCTGAACGAACACCTCTCCACTCTTGGGATAGTGGGGGCACCTTTGATTCTCGCCATTAGTTGCTCTTTGGAGTAAAGACATTTAAAGCAGTCATTAAAATAAATACAAATGATACCTGTGAAGAATGAATGTAGCAATTCATTATCTGTCATTAAACTTTAACTTAAATCTTGTGTTGATTAGCTCTTGAACACATTCTAAATTCTTCAACTATCATTTGAAGATGAATAAATATTTATGATCCTCCCTTCATCCTGCAGATGGCACTCTTTGAATAGCCTACATAGAAGCCGAGCTGCGTGAGGAAAGGAGCCTCAGTCATGACAGCCTGACAGGCAGGTGGTGAGGGGCCAGGGCCAGGGGATGCACCAAGGGGCTGTCTCTACAGGTCTTTCTAGTCTAAGCTGCTGAGATTGTCCATGCTCAAATAGAAGAGATGGGGACCAGTGGGAACCCCTCCTGCTCCAGATAGATACTTGACTCGAGTTGCCTATAAACTCATCACATGACTCAGGCTCTAGCGTAAATCAGATTTTTTAAAAACACGTATTACTTATATATACATATACACATACATGTATATATATATATATTATATATATATATAATATATATATATATGGTGTGTGTGTGTGTGTTGCATGTTAGCTGTCATTGGGAGTATGAACAGGCATAGGGATGGAATTGCTACCCGTAAGAGCATAGCTTTCAGGGTATAGATGCATCCATATCTGCCCAAGAGGTAGAGTGGGCAGTGGTACTGACATTTTGTCCTGAGATATTTGCTGTGACTCAGTAGGGGAGTACTCAAGTGCCTGTGGTTTAGAGAGCAGCTGTGCCTGCTGTTAGTGGTCTGCTTTATGACCTCATTATCTGAAATGCCAGACTCTCTGTAGGCTAGTTTAGTCAAAATAGCAAGCATTTACATTCAAATATATATTATTTAAAATCTCAAAGCACCAAGTCACACTTAAGCAGCTAAGCATCAGTGTAACATTTTTGAAAGAACAGACCATTCAAAGAAAGATTTAAAGAAATATAAAAACACGGGCACAATTAAGTACTTCATTCAGTAATCTCTAGTTAGTTATTTCTCTAGCTGACCCTTGCTTTTTCTTCAAACTTGAATAGAATACATTAAAAAAAAACCAACAAAACCCATTCTGAGCCTTGGGGACAAAATAGGCAAAAATGGAAGGGAAACATTTTAGTGGACCCATCAGTGACCTTGCCCATTAAAGATATTCAAAGTGTAATCAGCTAACCTACCAGAGTACTAAGGGCGACCAGAATAGGGTAATCCATAGAGATGGAAAGCCTCTGCCCACAGAGTTGGACAGTTGCATTCAGTTTCCATGTCCCATCAAGTCTCTGTGCTGGGCACTGTGGAAAATGAAAGAGATGCACAGTTTCTGTCTTGAAGAACTCACAGTCTAATAAAAAACATGCAGCCAGAGTATTCTAAACCTCTAAGAAGTCCCACAATAAGGGAGGAGACGTAATCTTTACTCTGAAGGTTTTCAAGGAGTGCATCTAGTGAAACCAAGATAAACCCTTAGTTCATTTGGTGATCCAAAAAAAACACCTGCCTTGCGGTAGTGTAGTGACCTTTGCAGTATGTTCCATCTTTCTTTTCACGCCTGAGATGGTGACCAAGTATAGCAGCTGCAAATGCAAGCAGAAGGGAGAGGTGGGAGAGATTAAACAGGTACTTTTCCACACTCCAGTTTCTATTTTTTTTTTCACATTCTATTTTTTATTTTTTTATTTTTTTAACATCTTTATTGGAGTATAATTGGTTTACAATGGTGTGCTGGTTGCTGCTGTATAACAAAGTGAATCAGCTATATGTATACATCCATCCCCATATCTCCTCCCTCTTGTGTCTTCTACCCTCCCCAGTTTCTTAGAGATGATGAAAGGTTCTTAGGCAGGATGAAAAAAGATAGAAAGAAAGCCAGGAAAATGCTGATAAATTAATGTCATGAAATGGGCAAGTGGAAGAATGTGAAATGGCAGAGAAATGAAGGACAGTCTTACCCTTTGGATCTTGCCTGGCACTCTTCCCGTTGGGGTGGACTCAGGACATTCCTTCCAGAAAGCACTAGGGAGAAGTTACTGGCATGAGCTGATGGGAGGGGTCTTGTGACCACTGTCAGGAAGAAGAAAGATGTTTTATATGGTGGTTAATTCCCAAACAAGGGTTTTGAAGGTCACGTTGTATGCACTTGATGTGGAAAATTGAGAAAGGGTCGGAGCCAATATCCAAGATATTATAGAAAGCCTGCCAAGAACTTCTTATCAAGACTATGAATTGTCCCCCCACTTTTGTTGCTTCCTGTGTGGAACAAATGGCAAACTCAGAAGAAACTGGGACTGTATTCCTAATGACCTGAAAGTTCTGGGTAGCACACTGAAAGATTAGAAAGCACAGGTGGTGTATTTATCTCTTGTTCCGTGTGATGGCAGTGACTGTGGAAAAGAAGGGAGGCTGAGAAATAAATGGCTACTTGTGTAGATGGTGTTTTAAAAAGTCTTCTGGACTATATCCTACAGAGCCAGTATGATGGACTTCTGGCAAGGGGCAGAGTGCATCTTGTAAAGATTGGGAAGGATGTGCTTTGGCAGAAAACCTTGTTGATCTGTCTAGAAGGATTTAAGCGAACTTTGAAGTAGAAGGAGAAAATTACCCCAGTAAAGCTAAAAGCAGACATGTGAGGCCCATGGGTGACACAGAAAGAAGCATCTTCTGAAGGAAATGCCCTTAGGTCAACTTAGGTTAAAGAAAAACACCAAGAATACAGATTGCTAACAGTATTTATAGCCTTATCTGTATATCAACAAAAGCCATGTGTAACAAGTAAGGTACTTAAACTTTAACACAAGAAGATAAATATAAATATTCCTGAGATTTTAGGGTATTGAGCTCGTAAGTAAAAAATGTCAATTGAAGAAGATTGTCTGTTTAAAAGACTCGTTTAATAAGAGGGGTGAGGATATATAAGAAAGGTTCTCACCTATATGAGATCTACAAACCTGAGGGTAGTAAACAATATGGAGACATAATAGAGATTAAAGGAAAGCAAACAAAAAGCCATGATTGTGACTGGAGAGGACCATAATATCCTCCATCAGATGGAGGATATGGGAAATTTTGATATAATTTCAGTTCTGGCTCAAGGAAAACTATGGTGGTTATGAGAGCCCTCAAATTTCCTGGCATCTCCCGTAAATTCTGTGACACCATAAATAAAACATCAATAAGTTGATGAGAGCAAAGTGTTCTACAATGTAGAGAGCGGATCATTCTAGAAAAGCTCAAAAGAGTATAGATTATGTCTAGACTCTCTCGAGAACCTTGACTTTTAGATAAAAGGGTTTAGACATTGCTCTTAGAACAAAGGAGAATAGTAAAGACTTTTTTTTTTTTAATTTATTTATTTATGGCTGTGTTGGGTCTTCGTTTCTGTGCGAGGGCTTTCTCTAGTTGTGGCAAGCGGGGGCCACTCTTCATCGCGGTGCGCGGGCCTCTCACTATCGCAGCCTCTCTTGTTGCCAGGCTCCAGACGTGCAGGCTCAGCAATTGTGGCTCACGGGCCTAGTTGCTCCGCGGCATGTGGGATCTTCCTGGACCAGGGCTCGAACCCATGTCCCCTGCATTGGCAGGCAGATTCTCAACCACTGCGCCACCAGGGAAGCCCGAGTAAAGACTTTTGAGTGATGATGCAAATTAAAATATAATCTCTAAACCAGAGAAATAAGGATTTCTCTATATACTGTTTAGATCACATATAGAATACTGTGTCTAATTCTAGAAAATATATTTTCAAAAGGATATTGACAGACTATGCTGTAATTGTTGGAAGGCTGCCAAGATAGTGAAGTTGAGGTAATTGGATATGTCCAATTCTGAGTAAGTAATTTTTTTTATGGAAGGGGAGGTGGGTTTGATAGTTGAAAGGTTCCTATAGAAGAGATAGGGTGGAAGGTATAGTGAAGCTAATTTTAGCTTAATTCATGTATCATTTCTAACACACACAGTTGCTTTTTTATGAGCTGTCCAAAACCAGAATGAAATATCTTGTGATGTAGTGTGCTTCTCATCATGGGAGGTTTTCCAGCAGAGGCAACCCTTTTTTCCCTAGGATATGTAAAAAGCTAAAAACAAACAAATAAATAAAAAGAAACCAAGACTACCTTTTCTGGACACTGTTTCTCCTCCCCTTGAAAGCCCAAGTTCTTGAGAGAACAGTTTATATTTGCATCTGCCCTTACTTCCTTACCTCCTAGATGCCCTTTGACCTCTGCCATTGGGCTTCTATTCTCTCTGGCCAACAGAGGTTAATCTTACCAAAGTCTCCACCTGAATGTTTCTTTTTGTTTGTTAAATCCAAAGGATACTTTTCAGATATTAATTGGTCTTCCTGAAGCATTTGACCCTGTCAGCCACTTCCTCCTTTTTAAATTCACTTGTCCTCAGCCTGCCATGACACCTGGCTCTCTTGGTTTCTTTATGTCTTTCTGACTGGTCCTTCTTAGACTCTTCTCCTTTTTCCCCAGGATTTGTTCCCAGACCTTCTCTTCTCACTTTATGATTTTATACTCTTTCCCACCCTCAGCTGCCCCCCTACTCTGATGGCTTCCAAATCTGTGTCTCATCTCTGATCTCACCTCTGTGCTTCCTGTTCGAAAACACACTGGCTTTCTGGACACTTCCACTTTGACTTTTCAGAGGGTTCTCAAACCCAATGTGTCCAAAATTTATTTGATCATCTCCTGCCCCTTCCAGGTGTGCTCTTCCCCCTGTATTCCCCATGCTGGTGAAGAGCACCAACCACCTGCTTGAGCCAGAAACTTGGGAGTCATTCTTAACTCTCACCCCTCATGAGCCCTTCACAAAGTCCTACTGATTCTATGTCTTTAATATGTCCCTTTCCTCCTATCTTCATTGCCACTGCCCTAGAGCAAAGTCTCATTATCTCTTGATTGGATTACTGCAATATCCTCCTGTTTTCCCTGACTCTAGTCATGGTCTCCTTAAATCCATGCCCAAATTGCTACCAGAGTGGTTTTCCTAAAATGCATATCTCATCATGCTACTCCATTTGTTATGGAACTCACAGGTCTCGTCCCATTGGGATAAAGGTCAAACTCTTGATATTATAAACCTTTAATGACCTGGCTGCTGACTTCTCTGGTTTTACCTTTTATCCCTCCTGTGCTCCCTCTACCCCACTCGATACTCCTGTCTCCCAGAGTTTACCTGAACATGTCATGCTCTCAAGTCTCAGTGCTGTCTCCTCTTTAATCCTTCCCAGCTCTTTAACTTTGACTACCCCGACAAACTTCTGTTCGTCTTTGAACACTCATCTCAAGTATTGCCTCTTCAGGAAGCCTTCAGCGGCCTCCATGGCTTGGATTGAATACCCCTTTTCTAAGGCATCCACTTTTTCTGGTCACATCCCTATCATGGTATTATCATGCAGTGTCATAATCAATTTTATGATGGCCTCACTCCCCAGCTATGACCTTCCTTAGAGCAGGAATTTTATTTAGCCTTTTTATCCCAATGCCTAGCATGGTGAGCCTAACATGCAATTGGTGCTTGAAAAGTAAAGGAATGAATGGTATTCATTCCTTTGTTGGGTGGATATCAGGCCAGGTGATGTCTAAGGTCCTTTCCAACTCTAAGAATGATAAATGGAAGAGAGGTAGATTAGATGAATATTCATAAAAACACAGGCCCCAGGAACATATAACCTGGGACCTAACTGAGAGCCATCTTCATAGAATTAGTAGGATTGCCCTGAGCTGAGTTAGCATGGACAGCCCCAGTCCAGGATCTGGCACTTGGGAAGAAGCATCTTTGGAGCCAAATTTTGAGTGAGTTCTTTGGACTCTTCCATATTTTTTTAACTGAAAAACAAAAACAAAAACAAAAATACCTAAAACATTATTTCAGATGAAATTATTTCCTGTGAATTGGTTTCATAGGAAACCAATTTTGAGAAGAGGGCATGGTAATCCTTACTCAGTTCATTTCCCCAGCCTCACTAAGTTTCCATGATTTTCCGGCTGAGATAGTTATCGTCACACTGTGCCTGACTGCTAGGGAGGCTTTAACCCTCTCCCTCTGTTAGCTGAAATGTGACGAAGTTCTTTTTCCCTTTCAAAAATTCTCCCGTGTTGGAGATGAATAAGATTGGTTCTTTTCAAGGGGATCTTAAAGGCAACAACAAAAGAAAAGGTAAATTAGACAAAAGAAGTATACCGATTTTATGTTAAGTATATTGATTTGAGTCCAAGACGACTCTAGTCATACTTTTTATTCAGTCTGTCGTGTTCACTGATAGACATGTTTTCCTTCTCGCTGTTGAGGAGATCCTAATAACAACAGCAGTAATGATAATAACAATAACACTTACTGAGTACTTTCTATGTGCCAGACACTGTCCGCTTCATTCTCATAACATCCCATGAGTTAGGTATTGATACTCCCACTTACAGATAAGGAGTCGGAGGCAAAGAGATGAAATAATAGCTCAAGTTGGCAAAGCTAGTAAGGGGTGGAACTGGGATTCAAACCCAGTAGTCTGGCTTCAGAGCCCAGGCTCTCAACTCCTTTGCCACAGAGTCTCTTGATTCACAAAAGCTTTGGATGTCTCTGGGATTGGGCCTGGCAGTGTCCTCAGTTTCACCCCAGAACCAGTTCCTAATCCTCTTTCTATGTGTGGATCCAGGTAGCCCCTCAGACAACCATGTGTTAGCACTGTGGCCACAGGACTGCTGAGTGACAGTCTTTCCCTCCTTGTGCCTAATAATTCCCTTGGACTCCAGGGTCACCTTCATGACCCTCTATGACATCTTCTTCATCTAAAAGCTCTGTGTGACCTCAGGGCTCTGGGAATCCTATGACTGCCTCTCATCTTTCTCTACCCATCCTCTGCCTTATCTGAAACACGTGTACCCACTGTTGGTGACAGCTGGCTCTGTTCTCTGCTGGCGCTTGTCCTGTTTAACAATTAACTTGGCCAGTATCTAGCCCGAGTCTTCATTTCCATTTTCTAGCACAAAGTGGACTATACTTGGCCCAGCCCAGAATATTATTTTGTCTTTCTTTTTTTTTTAATTAATTTATTTATTTTTGGCTGCATTGGGTCTTGGTTGCTGCACATGGGCCTTGGTTGCTGCACATGGGCTTTCTCTAGTTGCAGTGAGCAGGGGCCACTCTTCGTTGCGGTGTGTGGGCTTCTCATTGAGGTGGCTTCTCTCGTTGCGGAGGACAGGCTCTAGGCGCGCGGGCTTCAGTAGTTGTGGCTCACGGGCTCTAGAGCGCAGGCTCAGTAGTTGTGGCACACGGGCTTTGTTGCTCTGCGGCATGTGGGATCTTCCCTGACCAGGGATCGAATCTGTGTCCCCTGCATTGGCAGGCGGATTCTTAACCACTGCGCCACCAGGGAAGTCCTATTTTGTCCCTTTCTTTTTACCTTTTGCTAAGGTCAGGCTATCATTAATGAAACCTCCTTGTTTCCAGAACACATCTCCCTTGATAGCTCCACAAGCCTATTTGAGACATCCCTCTCAGTTCTAATTTCCCTCTATTTGGACATATGATATAGTGAAGAAAAGTGTAGCATTTGCAGTCAGTCTGTTCTTTCCTTTTGTTGGCCTTGGGCCCAGTGACAGTCAATTTCCCTGAGCCTCAGTGTCCTCTCTAAAATAGAGATGGTGACACCTCCCCCACAGAGTGATGTGAGGGTTCGAAATAACATGTAGAATGTGCCTAATAGAGAATTTGTTTCATGGGAGGTGCCTGGTGAGTGGTGGCCTCAGTGGCAGTAGTGGTGACCATGGGAGTGGAGGTGATGGGATACCTCTAAGCCTCACTCCCTTCCAGGATAGGTTATCAAGTACCATGCTGTCCTCTCTCAAGCCTCAGCATGGTGTGGTCTGCCTAACTATGTTGGAAAGAGTAGGCTTGTCCTTTGAGATGGGCCAGGTGCCAAATGGAAAGATCAGCTACAGGAACTAAGCTTGATCCTCGGGTTAAGCATGTGGAAGAGGGATCCATCCAATTTGACCAGTCAGAACCAAGGAAAGGCAATAGAGTAATGGTGCATCCTGCCTTGGGGTGGTAGGTAGGGGATACCCACTTCTGGGCATCCAAGAGCCAGTGTATTCAGAGGTGCAAGGAAGAGGATCAGTGGTTTCCATTGAGAAGACTCTTAACAGATAGCAGGCTTCACTTACTGGGCTGCAAATCAGAGGCAGGGTTCCAGGTAAGGAAGGGATAGGGATAAAAGTCTAATTATCAAATGTGGGCACCAGGGCAGGGCTGGATTAGCTGCCAGTGGGACCTGATATGAAGGACTAGTCTGTTGCTAAGACGTGTGATTCCATTTCTGTCAAGAGACTGAAGCTGAACCTGCCATAGGGCCTCAGAAAAGGGGAAGGAAGGGGAGAGAGTCTGGGCACTGAGTGAGAGCACTCTCCCTTCTAAAGGATTCTCTGATTCAGTGGGCCTACTCACAGGGGTCCCAAGAATGTGGCCACTAGTTTCACAAGGTGTCAACATATTTACCTTGCACAGTGAGAATAACACACCGGTGGGAAGAATAAAGTTGCTGACTCTCAGAGAGCACTGACATGGTTTAGAAAGGAAACAAGGAAAGCTGTTCCAGAGGAAAGCTTCCTCATCTGCTGGTACTGATTCTGAAAGCAAACTATGTATTACCATGTCTTCCAATAATTAATTTCAACACGGGTCAACGTGCCCAGATTAAGAGAAACCAAATTGACTTCCTTTCTCTTCTGTCTTCCTTTCATTTCTGTGACACTGTGCCCGCAAGGTGGGCCCCTGGAAGCCAGCACTGTCTAAGCTGAAAGTAAGAGGGAGCAAGTGATGGATTTGCATATGGGGGGAATGTATGCAAATTCCACAATGAAAATATTTCTCCTGGATAAAAACATTTTGAAAAGTATTTGCAAGGTTTTAAACCTGTGCTGTAAACATGTAAGAATAAGCAATAATAATAACTGCCATTTATTGAATACATATCTTTATAAGAAATAACTCATTTGATCCTTGAAACAACTCTGTGGAGTAGATTTTAATATTATCCGCAATTTCCAGATGAAAAATCAGGCCTAGAGAGTATCATTCAAGTGCAGGACGCAAGTTTTGAACCCAGTCTGACCCCAGAGCCCATGCTTCTAGCTCACGTACCTTCAGAGTAATGGGGAAAACTGAGCTTATTCAACTCTCTTTTTGATTTTTTTTCCAAATGAACTTTCTATTTTACTTTTATTTTTTAAAAATTTCTAATTACAAAACTACACATTTTCAATATAGATGTGCAGATGAGCAAAAAAGGAACAAAAATAATCCACCCACTCAGTTGCCTGTCTTAACAGTTGCTAATACTTTGGTGTTTATTCTTCCAGATATTTCTTTATTTATATGTATATGTATGTTGGTTGCCAGCTTTTCTCACTTAATGATATATCCATGGTAATAGATATATATCTACAGTGGTTTTTGTTTTTGTTTTGTTTTATTTTTTGCTGGTGAAATATTAAGACTTTTTACTCTTTCCCAGATTCTAGTAACTTATAATTATAGGCTGTTAAAAGCAGGTACAGTTACAAGTGGGTAAAGAGAAGCAAAATAAGCATTGAAAACAGAGGGCTGGGTTTAAGCTAAGCATTCAGAATCTTTTCCCAAGAGAAAGCTTCAGAGAATGGCAATTTACAAGTGCCCTCCCAAGCCTTTCCAGTGCCCCATTGCAGGTGCATGTATATTAGAGGGATGTAAGGACCTTCTGAGCCCCTAAAACTGGCTGAGATGATGTTGGAGATGGTCATGGTGGAGGTGGAGGTGGAGGTGGTAGGTGGGTGGGGAGTACTTCAAAGCAGTAGCATTTGTAGCCTCTCTCCTCCTCCCCATTCCTTCTTCCTTTCTCTCTCTCTTCTTTTCTCCTCCTCTTTCCTTCATTTCTGTCCCATCTTCTCTTGGGAGATCCTTTCCTGAAATAGGGGCTCTAGTCAGGGTCCAGGATGCAGCGCTTGGTTCTGGTCCAAGTGTGCTTTCAGGTGGGCTGTGCTTTCTAGGACCCCTAAGAGCTCCGTGAGGTGAGTACGCCTTTGCTGTGGCATTCGGGGTGATGGGCAAATCAGGAGTGTCTGGGCTGAAGGGTAAGGGCTTTTGAGAACTTGTGGGTGGAGGTGCCGTGGGGACAGGTGATGAATACCAGGAACCAACACCTAAGAGTCCTGAGTGAAAGGGCTTCAGGCTATATATTACACAAACCAAAAAATAAACATACACCACCAACAAGAACAGCCCACCAAGCAGATATGTGTTCTTTTTCTCTGCCAATAAGCAACTGGAGGTATTTCATGAACCAGTTTTGTTTGGAATAAATTTTTAA
>NW_028122078.1:0-51791 GCF_965194805.1 Balaenoptera borealis | reverse complement strand
GTCTCAGACCACCGAGTTTGGCATAGCGTTGAAATGACCCCTTCCCTCAACGCCGTAGGCATCTCTTCAAGAACATAAACCCTGTGTGCCCATTCGTTATACCTCACCGCCCTAAGAAACACCGAAGAGCTGTGGCTGGATGGTAGGAAACAGTGGCCGTAGTGTCCTTCGATCAATATCCCGTTCCAAAGGCCCCCCCGTGAAAATCTCTTGCTTTCGAGGGCCTAGGGCATTCCAAGGGCTGCCAAACACAGCTCAAGGAGGCGAAATAAGAGAAGCAGAACTTGCTCCTGAGAAACTCGTACATACACTGAACCCAAAGCGTGCCTCTTCGTGGAGACCGAAGGCCTCCCCAGCTCAGATTCTGGGCCCTGGAACACAGTGCTAACCGCTGCCTTCAAGGAGAGGTAGGCAAGGAATGTTTTCACGTCTCGCCTGCCTCTCAGGGCCTGTTCAGCTTGAGTGGAAAATATCCACAGCCTGCCCGAACGTCCTGCCGAGCAGCGAGTTGTACTGGAGTGTAGCAAACGCTTCCAAGTTGTCTGAGGGGAAAGAGGCCATTGCTGTGGTGTGAACGGCCTTCTCTGCCACTCTTTCGGAGCACAGTGCTCTCTGGGCAGGCAGGCTAGTTCCTAGAGCAGAAGCATTTGAACAGACGTCTGCCCTGGTATACTTCCTACATCCGCACATCGAGTGCATCTTTCCTACGCTCCAGGCACCCACACGGTGCACAGAACTCCTCCTGATGGCGAGACAGAAGACGCAACATTTCTTCTAGGGGGCTCGTGAGGGGCGAGGCCTCTTGAGGAGTTGGACCCTCGAATGCCGCTGAAACCACTGAGGTTGATTGCCACGTTATGTTAGCGACACACTGAGAGCATTTCAGGTTCATGGAACCCCGTGCAGTGCGCCACGAGAGAAGAAAACGCAGATGCTGCCTTGACAGGGTTAGATTGAATTGCCTCTGTCCCCCCTCCGGAAACTAACTTTCCCAGAGCCAGCACAGCTTCACGTCCCGAGCAACGTTTTCTGCTGTGTGCCAGGATACATGAAAGGAAACCTGGGGACGCTGGGAGACTCTGAGCTGTACGCGGCTTGCCAAAGCTTCTAGACCCTTCAGGGGTCAGTGTGGCCCTTCTGGAGAGTGACACAGCATGTTTCCTAATGGAAACCTAGTGTTACATTTCGGGGACTTTCTGCACAACCTTCCTCAGCCGCCTAGCTGGATGTCCTTGCCCAGAAGCGGCAGTTGCCAAGGAGTTCTTTCCCAGGAGCTCGTGAGACAGCATACCATGCAGAACCGCAGAGAAGGAGACCAGCCTTTCTCCGGGTTCTCAGAGGTTCGCTTTTCTGCCTTTGAGCCTCTGAAGTCAGAGATCCAGTCAGCTCCCAATGATACTTTAGAACTGTAGTATTGAAGGTCTCTCTGCCATCAGCCCCCTGCTCAGCTCCCGTCTCCTAGGTGCATTCAGTGAAGTAGCATCCACTCTGCAGCCTCCCGCACCATGTTGTTTAGGAACGGCACATTTCCTCTTCGTAAAGAAATCTTTTCTTGCAGCCTGCCTGGCCCGAGCTCCTATTCCTTTTCCGAAGGCCGAGTTCGGCATAGCCCTGCAATGACCCCTTCCCTCAAGGCCGGACACATCTCTGAAAGACTATACTCCATGGGTCCCCATTCATTACATCTTACCTCCCATGAAACACAAAGGAGTTGTAGCGTGATGGGAGGAAACAACGGCCTCCTTCTCCTTCTCGGAATACCCCGTTGCCCAAGGTTACGGGCCTTGTCCAGAAGCAACAGTTGCCCAGGATTTCTTTGCTTTGAGCTCGTGAGACAGCATATCATGTAGGACCGCCGAGAAGGAGACCTGCCTCTCTCTGGTTTGGAAGAGGTTAGCTTTTCTACTCAGCCTTGGAGCACAAAGACCCAGCCAATTCCCAAGGACAGTTTCGAAGGTTACTGGTGCAGGTCTCTCTGCGCTTAGCCCACCGTTCAGCTACAGTCTGTAAAGTGCATTCAGGGAAGAGCAAGAAAGTCTCCAACGCCCCGCGTCTTGTGGGGAAGGAACAGCACATTCTCTCCTCAGTGAAGACGTCCTTTCTTGCAGACTGCCAGGCTGGGACTCCTCTTCCGTCTCAGACCACCGAGTTTGGCATAGCGTTGAAATGACCCCTTCCCTCAACGCCGTACGCATCTCTTCAAGAACATAAACCCTGTGTGCCCATTCGTTATACCTCACCGCCCTAAGAAACACCGAAGAGCTGTGGCTGGATGGTAGGAAACAGTGGCCGTAGTGTCCTTCGATCAATATCCCGTTCCAAAGGCCCCCCCGTGAAAATCTCTTGCTTTCGAGGGCCTAGGGCATTCCAAGGGCTGCCAAACACAGCTCAAGGAGGCGAAATAAGAGAAGCAGAACTTGCTCCTGAGAAACTCGTACATACACTGAACCCAAAGCGTGCCTCTTCGTGGAGACCGAAGGCCTCCCCAGCTCAGATTCTGGGCCCTGGAACACAGTGCTAACCGCTGCCTTCAAGGAGAGGTAGGCAAGGAATGTTTTCACGTCTCGCCTGCCTCTCAGGGCCTGTTCAGCTTGAGTGGAAAATATCCACAGCCTGCCCGAACGTCCTGCCGAGCAGCGAGTTGTACTGGAGTGTAGCAAACGCTTCCAAGTTGTCTGAGGGGAAAGAGGCCATTGCTGTGGTGTGAACGGCCTTCTCTGCCACTCTTTCGGAGCACAGTGCTCTCTGGGCAGGCAGGCTAGTTCCTAGAGCAGAAGCATTTGAACAGACGTCTGCCCTGGTATACTTCCTACATCCGCACATCGAGTGCATCTTTCCTACGCTCCAGGCACCCACACGGTGCACAGAACTCCTCCTGATGGCGAGACAGAAGACGCAACATTTCTTCTAGGGGGCTCGTGAGGGGCGAGGCCTCTTGAGGAGTTGGACCCTCGAATGCCGCTGAAACCACTGAGGTTGATTGCCACGTTATGTTAGCGACACACTGAGAGCATTTCAGGTTCATGGAACCCCGTGCAGTGCGCCACGAGAGAAGAAAACGCAGATGCTGCCTTGACAGGGTTAGATTGAATTGCCTCTGTCCCCCCTCCGGAAACTAACTTTCCCAGAGCCAGCACAGCTTCACGTCCCGAGCAGCGTTTTCTGCTGTGTGCCAGGATACATGAAAGGAAACCTGGGACGCTGGGAGGCTCTGAGCTGTACGCGGCTTGCCAAAGCTTCTAGACCCTTCAGGGGTCAGTGTGGCCCTTCTGGAGAGTGACACAGCATGTTTCCTAATGGAAACCTAGTGTTACATTTCGGGGACTTTCTGCACAACCTTCCTCAGCCGCCTAGCTGGATGTCCTTGCCCAGAAGCGGCAGTTGCCAAGGAGTTCTTTCCCAGGAGCTCGTGAGACAGCATACCATGCAGAACCGCAGAGAAGGAGACCAGCCTTTCTCCGGGTTCTCAGAGGTTCGCTTTTCTGCCTTTGAGCCTCTGAAGTCAGAGATCCAGTCAGCTCCCAATGATACTTTAGAACTGTAGTATTGAAGGTCTCTCTGCCATCAGCCCCCTGCTCAGCTCCCGTCTCCTAGGTGCATTCAGTGAAGTAGCATCCACTCTGCAGCCTCCCGCACCATGTTGTTTAGGAACGGCACATTTCCTCTTCGTAAAGAAATCTTTTCTTGCAGCCTGCCTGGCCCGAGCTCCTATTCCTTTTCCGAAGGCCGAGTTCGGCATAGCCCTGCAATGACCCCTTCCCTCAAGGCCGGACACATCTCTGAAAGACTATACTCCATGGGTCCCCATTCATTACATCTTACCTCCCATGAAACACAAAGGAGTTGTAGCGTGATGGGAGGAAACAACGGCCTCCTTCTCCTTCTCGGAATACCCCGTTGCCCAAGGTTACGGGCCTTGTCCAGAAGCAACAGTTGCCCAGGATTTCTTTGCTTTGAGCTCGTGAGACAGCATATCATGTAGGACCGCCGAGAAGGAGACCTGCCTCTCTCTGGTTTGGAAGAGGTTAGCTTTTCTACTCAGCCTTGGAGCACAAAGACCCAGCCAATTCCCAAGGACAGTTTCGAAGGTTACTGGTGCAGGTCTCTCTGCGCTTAGCCCACCGTTCAGCTACAGTCTGTAAAGTGCATTCAGGGAAGAGCAAGAAAGTCTCCAACGCCCCGCGTCTTGTGGGGAAGGAACAGCACATTCTCTCCTCAGTGAAGACGTCCTTTCTTGCAGACTGCCAGGCTGGGACTCCTCTTCCGTCTCAGACCACCGAGTTTGGCATAGCGTTGAAATGACCCCTTCCCTCAACGCCGTAGGCATCTCTTCAAGAACATAAACCCTGTGTGCCCATTCGTTATACCTCACCGCCCTAAGAAACACCGAAGAGCTGTGGCTGGATGGTAGGAAACAGTGGCCGTAGTGTCCTTCGATCAATATCCCGTTCCAAAGGCCCCCCCGTGAAAATCTCTTGCTTTCGAGGGCCTAGGGCATTCCAAGGGCTGCCAAACACAGCTCAAGGAGGCGAAATAAGAGAAGCAGAACTTGCTCCTGAGAAACTCGTACATACACTGAACCCAAAGCGTGCCTCTTCGTGGAGACCGAAGGCCTCCCCAGCTCAGATTCTGGGCCCTGGAACACAGTGCTAACCGCTGCCTTCAAGGAGAGGTAGGCAAGGAATGTTTTCACGTCTCGCCTGCCTCTCAGGGCCTGTTCAGCTTGAGTGGAAAATATCCACAGCCTGCCCGAACGTCCTGCCGAGCAGCGAGTTGTACTGGAGTGTAGCAAACGCTTCCAAGTTGTCTGAGGGGAAAGAGGCCATTGCTGTGGTGTGAACGGCCTTCTCTGCCACTCTTTCGGAGCACAGTGCTCTCTGGGCAGGCAGGCTAGTTCCTAGAGCAGAAGCATTTGAACAGACGTCTGCCCTGGTATACTTCCTACATCCGCACATCGAGTGCATCTTTCCTACGCTCCAGGCACCAACACGGTGCACAGAACTCCTCCTGATGGCGAGACAGAAGACGCAACATTTCTTCTAGGGGGCTCGTGAGGGGCGAGGCCTCTTGAGGAGTTGGACCCTCGAATGCCGCTGAAACCACTGAGGTTGATTGCCACGTTATGTTAGCGACACACTGAGAGCATTTCAGGTTCATGGAACCCCGTGCAGTGCGCCACGAGAGAAGAAAACGCAGATGCTGCCTTGACAGGGTTAGATTGAATTGCCTCTGTCCCCCCTCCGGAAACTAACTTTCCCAGAGCCAGCACAGCTTCACGTCCCGAGCAACGTTTTCTGCTGTGTGCCAGGATACATGAAAGGAAACCTGGGGACGCTGGGGGACTCTGAGCTGTACGCGGCTTGCCAAAGCTTCTAGACCCTTCAGGGGTCAGTGTGGCCCTTCTGGAGAGTGACACAGCATGTTTCCTAATGGAAACCTAGTGTTACATTTCGGGGACTTTCTGCACAACCTTCCTCAGCCGCCTAGCTGGATGTCCTTGCCCAGAAGCGGCAGTTGCCAAGGAGTTCTTTCCCAGGAGCTCGTGAGACAGCATACCATGCAGAACCGCAGAGAAGGAGACCAGCCTTTCTCCGGGTTCTCAGAGGTTCGCTTTTCTGCCTTTGAGCCTCTGAACTCAGAGATCCAGTCAGCTCCCAATGATACTTTAGAACTGTAGTATTGAAGGTCTCTCTGCCATCAGCCCCCTGCTCAGCTCCCGTCTCCTAGGTGCATTCAGTGAAGTAGCATCCACTCTGCAGCCTCCCGCACCATGTTGTTTAGGAACGGCACATTTCCTCTTCGTAAAGAAATCTTTTCTTGCAGCCTGCCTGGCCCGAGCTCCTATTCCTTTTCCGAAGGCCGAGTTCGGCATAGCCCTGCAATGACCCCTTCCCTCAAGGCCGGACACATCTCTGAAAGACTATACTCCATGGGTCCCCATTCATTACATCTTACCTCCCATGAAACACAAAGGAGTTGTAGCGTGATGGGAGGAAACAACGGCCTCCTTCTCCTTCTCGGAATACCCCGTTGCCCAAGGTTACGGGCCTTGTCCAGAAGCAACAGTTGCCCAGGATTTCTTTGCTTTGAGCTCGTGAGACAGCATATCATGTAGGACCGCCGAGAAGGAGACCTGCCTCTCTCTGGTTTGGAAGAGGTTAGCTTTTCTACTCAGCCTTGGAGCACAAAGACCCAGCCAATTCCCAAGGACAGTTTCGAAGGTTACTGGTGCAGGTCTCTCTGCGCTTAGCCCACCGTTCAGCTACAGTCTGTAAAGTGCATTCAGGGAAGAGCAAGAAAGTCTCCAACGCCCCGCGTCTTGTGGGGAAGGAACAGCACATTCTCTCCTCAGTGAAGACGTCCTTTCTTGCAGACTGCCAGGCTGGGACTCCTCTTCCGTCTCAGACCACCGAGTTTGGCATAGCGTTGAAATGACCCCTTCCCTCAACGCCGTAGGCATCTCTTCAAGAACATAAACCCTGTGTGCCCATTCGTTATACCTCACCGCCCTAAGAAACACCGAAGAGCTGTGGCTGGATGGTAGGAAACAGTGGCCGTAGTGTCCTTCGATCAATATCCCGTTCCAAAGGCCCCCCCGTGAAAATCTCTTGCTTTCGAGGGCCTAGGGCATTCCAAGGGCTGCCAAACACAGCTCAAGGAGGCGAAATAAGAGAAGCAGAACTTGCTCCTGAGAAACTCGTACATACACTGAACCCAAAGCGTGCCTCTTCGTGGAGACCGAAGGCCTCCCCAGCTCAGATTCTGGGCCCTGGAACACAGTGCTAACCGCTGCCTTCAAGGAGAGGTAGGCAAGGAATGTTTTCACGTCTCGCCTGCCTCTCAGGGCCTGTTCAGCTTGAGTGGAAAATATCCACAGCCTGCCCGAACGTCCTGCCGAGCAGCGAGTTGTACTGGAGTGTAGCAAACGCTTCCAAGTTGTCTGAGGGGAAAGAGGCCATTGCTGTGGTGTGAACGGCCTTCTCTGCCACTCTTTCGGAGCACAGTGCTCTCTGGGCAGGCAGGCTAGTTCCTAGAGCAGAAGCATTTGAACAGACGTCTGCCCTGGTATACTTCCTACATCCGCACATCGAGTGCATCTTTCCTACGCTCCAGGCACCAACACGGTGCACAGAACTCCTCCTGATGGCGAGACAGAAGACGCAACATTTCTTCTAGGGGGCTCGTGAGGGGCGAGGCCTCTTGAGGAGTTGGACCCTCGAATGCCGCTGAAACCACTGAGGTTGATTGCCACGTTATGTTAGCGACACACTGAGAGCATTTCAGGTTCATGGAACCCCGTGCAGTGCGCCACGAGAGAAGAAAACGCAGATGCTGCCTTGACAGGGTTAGATTGAATTGCCTCTGTCCCCCCTCCGGAAACTAACTTTCCCAGAGCCAGCACAGCTTCACGTCCCGAGCAACGTTTTCTGCTGTGTGCCAGGATACATGAAAGGAAACCTGGGGACGCTGGGGGACTCTGAGCTGTACGCGGCTTGCCAAAGCTTCTAGACCCTTCAGGGGTCAGTGTGGCCCTTCTGGAGAGTGACACAGCATGTTTCCTAATGGAAACCTAGTGTTACATTTCGGGGACTTTCTGCACAACCTTCCTCAGCCGCCTAGCTGGATGTCCTTGCCCAGAAGCGGCAGTTGCCAAGGAGTTCTTTCCCAGGAGCTCGTGAGACAGCATACCATGCAGAACCGCAGAGAAGGAGACCAGCCTTTCTCCGGGTTCTCAGAGGTTCGCTTTTCTGCCTTTGAGCCTCTGAAGTCAGAGATCCAGTCAGCTCCCAATGATACTTTAGAACTGTAGTATTGAAGGTCTCTCTGCCATCAGCCCCCTGCTCAGCTCCCGTCTCCTAGGTGCATTCAGTGAAGTAGCATCCACTCTGCAGCCTCCCGCACCATGTTGTTTAGGAACGGCACATTTCCTCTTCGTAAAGAAATCTTTTCTTGCAGCCTGCCTGGCCCGAGCTCCTATTCCTTTTCCGAAGGCCGAGTTCGGCATAGCCCTGCAATGACCCCTTCCCTCAAGGCCGGACACATCTCTGAAAGACTATACTCCATGGGTCCCCATTCATTACATCTTACCTCCCATGAAACACAAAGGAGTTGTAGCGTGATGGGAGGAAACAACGGCCTCCTTCTCCTTCTCGGAATACCCCGTTGCCCAAGGTTACGGGCCTTGTCCAGAAGCAACAGTTGCCCAGGATTTCTTTGCTTTGAGCTCGTGAGACAGCATATCATGTAGGACCGCCGAGAAGGAGACCTGCCTCTCTCTGGTTTGGAAGAGGTTAGCTTTTCTACTCAGCCTTGGAGCACAAAGACCCAGCCAATTCCCAAGGACAGTTTCGAAGGTTACTGGTGCAGGTCTCTCTGCGCTTAGCCCACCGTTCAGCTACAGTCTGTAAAGTGCATTCAGGGAAGAGCAAGAAAGTCTCCAACGCCCCGCGTCTTGTGGGGAAGGAACAGCACATTCTCTCCTCAGTGAAGACGTCCTTTCTTGCAGACTGCCAGGCTGGGACTCCTCTTCCGTCTCAGACCACCGAGTTTGGCATAGCGTTGAAATGACCCCTTCCCTCAACGCCGTAGGCATCTCTTCAAGAACATAAACCCTGTGTGCCCATTCGTTATACCTCACCGCCCTAAGAAACACCGAAGAGCTGTGGCTGGATGGTAGGAAACAGTGGCCGTAGTGTCCTTCGATCAATATCCCGTTCCAAAGGCCCCCCCGTGAAAATCTCTTGCTTTCGAGGGCCTAGGGCATTCCAAGGGCTGCCAAACACAGCTCAAGGAGGCGAAATAAGAGAAGCAGAACTTGCTCCTGAGAAACTCGTACATACACTGAACCCAAAGCGTGCCTCTTCGTGGAGACCGAAGGCCTCCCCAGCTCAGATTCTGGGCCCTGGAACACAGTGCTAACCGCTGCCTTCAAGGAGAGGTAGGCAAGGAATGTTTTCACGTCTCGCCTGCCTCTCAGGGCCTGTTCAGCTTGAGTGGAAAATATCCACAGCCTGCCCGAACGTCCTGCCGAGCAGCGAGTTGTACTGGAGTGTAGCAAACGCTTCCAAGTTGTCTGAGGGGAAAGAGGCCATTGCTGTGGTGTGAACGGCCTTCTCTGCCACTCTTTCGGAGCACAGTGCTCTCTGGGCAGGCAGGCTAGTTCCTAGAGCAGAAGCATTTGAACAGACGTCTGCCCTGGTATACTTCCTACATCCGCACATCGAGTGCATCTTTCCTACGCTCCAGGCACCAACACGGTGCACAGAACTCCTCCTGATGGCGAGACAGAAGACGCAACATTTCTTCTAGGGGGCTCGTGAGGGGCGAGGCCTCTTGAGGAGTTGGACCCTCGAATGCCGCTGAAACCACTGAGGTTGATTGCCACGTTATGTTAGCGACACACTGAGAGCATTTCAGGTTCATGGAACCCCGTGCAGTGCGCCACGAGAGAAGAAAACGCAGATGCTGCCTTGACAGGGTTAGATTGAATTGCCTCTGTCCCCCCTCCGGAAACTAACTTTCCCAGAGCCAGCACAGCTTCACGTCCCGAGCAACGTTTTCTGCTGTGTGCCAGGATACATGAAAGGAAACCTGGGGACGCTGGGAGACTCTGAGCTGTACGCGGCTTGCCAAAGCTTCTAGACCCTTCAGGGGTCAGTGTGGCCCTTCTGGAGAGTGACACAGCATGTTTCCTAATGGAAACCTAGTGTTACATTTCGGGGACTTTCTGCACAACCTTCCTCAGCCGCCTAGCTGGATGTCCTTGCCCAGAAGCGGCAGTTGCCAAGGAGTTCTTTCCCAGGAGCTCGTGAGACAGCATACCATGCAGAACCGCAGAGAAGGAGACCAGCCTTTCTCCGGGTTCTCAGAGGTTCGCTTTTCTGCCTTTGAGCCTCTGAAGTCAGAGATCCAGTCAGCTCCCAATGATACTTTAGAACTGTAGTATTGAAGGTCTCTCTGCCATCAGCCCCCTGCTCAGCTCCCGTCTCCTAGGTGCATTCAGTGAAGTAGCATCCACTCTGCAGCCTCCCGCACCATGTTGTTTAGGAACGGCACATTTCCTCTTCGTAAAGAAATCTTTTCTTGCAGCCTGCCTGGCCCGAGCTCCTATTCCTTTTCCGAAGGCCGAGTTCGGCATAGCCCTGCAATGACCCCTTCCCTCAAGGCCGGACACATCTCTGAAAGACTATACTCCATGGGTCCCCATTCATTACATCTTACCTCCCATGAAACACAAAGGAGTTGTAGCGTGATGGGAGGAAACAACGGCCTCCTTCTCCTTCTCGGAATACCCCGTTGCCCAAGGTTACGGGCCTTGTCCAGAAGCAACAGTTGCCCAGGATTTCTTTGCTTTGAGCTCGTGAGACAGCATATCATGTAGGACCGCCGAGAAGGAGACCTGCCTCTCTCTGGTTTGGAAGAGGTTAGCTTTTCTACTCAGCCTTGGAGCACAAAGACCCAGCCAATTCCCAAGGACAGTTTCGAAGGTTACTGGTGCAGGTCTCTCTGCGCTTAGCCCACCGTTCAGCTACAGTCTGTAAAGTGCATTCAGGGAAGAGCAAGAAAGTCTCCAACGCCCCGCGTCTTGTGGGGAAGGAACAGCACATTCTCTCCTCAGTGAAGACGTCCTTTCTTGCAGACTGCCAGGCTGGGACTCCTCTTCCGTCTCAGACCACCGAGTTTGGCATAGCGTTGAAATGACCCCTTCCCTCAACGCCGTAGGCATCTCTTCAAGAACATAAACCCTGTGTGCCCATTCGTTATACCTCACCGCCCTAAGAAACACCGAAGAGCTGTGGCTGGATGGTAGGAAACAGTGGCCGTAGTGTCCTTCGATCAATATCCCGTTCCAAAGGCCCCCCCGTGAAAATCTCTTGCTTTCGAGGGCCTAGGGCATTCCAAGGGCTGCCAAACACAGCTCAAGGAGGCGAAATAAGAGAAGCAGAACTTGCTCCTGAGAAACTCGTACATACACTGAACCCAAAGCGTGCCTCTTCGTGGAGACCGAAGGCCTCCCCAGCTCAGATTCTGGGCCCTGGAACACAGTGCTAACCGCTGCCTTCAAGGAGAGGTAGGCAAGGAATGTTTTCACGTCTCGCCTGCCTCTCAGGGCCTGTTCAGCTTGAGTGGAAAATATCCACAGCCTGCCCGAACGTCCTGCCGAGCAGCGAGTTGTACTGGAGTGTAGCAAACGCTTCCAAGTTGTCTGAGGGGAAAGAGGCCATTGCTGTGGTGTGAACGGCCTTCTCTGCCACTCTTTCGGAGCACAGTGCTCTCTGGGCAGGCAGGCTAGTTCCTAGAGCAGAAGCATTTGAACAGACGTCTGCCCTGGTATACTTCCTACATCCGCACATCGAGTGCATCTTTCCTACGCTCCAGGCACCCACACGGTGCACAGAACTCCTCCTGATGGCGAGACAGAAGACGCAACATTTCTTCTAGGGGGCTCGTGAGGGGCGAGGCCTCTTGAGGAGTTGGACCCTCGAATGCCGCTGAAACCACTGAGGTTGATTGCCACGTTATGTTAGCGACACACTGAGAGCATTTCAGGTTCATGGAACCCCGTGCAGTGCGCCACGAGAGAAGAAAACGCAGATGCTGCCTTGACAGGGTTAGATTGAATTGCCTCTGTCCCCCCTCCGGAAACTAACTTTCCCAGAGCCAGCACAGCTTCACGTCCCGAGCAACGTTTTCTGCTGTGTGCCAGGATACATGAAAGGAAACCTGGGGACGCTGGGAGACTCTGAGCTGTACGCGGCTTGCCAAAGCTTCTAGACCCTTCAGGGGTCAGTGTGGCCCTTCTGGAGAGTGACACAGCATGTTTCCTAATGGAAACCTAGTGTTACATTTCGGGGACTTTCTGCACAACCTTCCTCAGCCGCCTAGCTGGATGTCCTTGCCCAGAAGCGGCAGTTGCCAAGGAGTTCTTTCCCAGGAGCTCGTGAGACAGCATACCATGCAGAACCGCAGAGAAGGAGACCAGCCTTTCTCCGGGTTCTCAGAGGTTCGCTTTTCTGCCTTTGAGCCTCTGAAGTCAGAGATCCAGTCAGCTCCCAATGATACTTTAGAACTGTAGTATTGAAGGTCTCTCTGCCATCAGCCCCCTGCTCAGCTCCCGTCTCCTAGGTGCATTCAGTGAAGTAGCATCCACTCTGCAGCCTCCCGCACCATGTTGTTTAGGAACGGCACATTTCCTCTTCGTAAAGAAATCTTTTCTTGCAGCCTGCCTGGCCCGAGCTCCTATTCCTTTTCCGAAGGCCGAGTTCGGCATAGCCCTGCAATGACCCCTTCCCTCAAGGCCGGACACATCTCTGAAAGACTATACTCCATGGGTCCCCATTCATTACATCTTACCTCCCATGAAACACAAAGGAGTTGTAGCGTGATGGGAGGAAACAACGGCCTCCTTCTCCTTCTCGGAATACCCCGTTGCCCAAGGTTACGGGCCTTGTCCAGAAGCAACAGTTGCCCAGGATTTCTTTGCTTTGAGCTCGTGAGACAGCATATCATGTAGGACCGCCGAGAAGGAGACCTGCCTCTCTCTGGTTTGGAAGAGGTTAGCTTTTCTACTCAGCCTTGGAGCACAAAGACCCAGCCAATTCCCAAGGACAGTTTCGAAGGTTACTGGTGCAGGTCTCTCTGCGCTTAGCCCACCGTTCAGCTACAGTCTGTAAAGTGCATTCAGGGAAGAGCAAGAAAGTCTCCAACGCCCCGCGTCTTGTGGGGAAGGAACAGCACATTCTCTCCTCAGTGAAGATGTCCTTTCTTGCAGACTGCCAGGCTGGGACTCCTCTTCCGTCTCAGACCACCGAGTTTGGCATAGCGTTGAAATGACCCCTTCCCTCAACGCCGTAGGCATCTCTTCAAGAACATAAACCCTGTGTGCCCATTCGTTATACCTCACCGCCCTAAGAAACACCGAAGAGCTGTGGCTGGATGGTAGGAAACAGTGGCCGTAGTGTCCTTCGATCAATATCCCGTTCCAAAGGCCCCCCCGTGAAAATCTCTTGCTTTCGAGGGCCTAGGGCATTCCAAGGGCTGCCAAACACAGCTAAAGGAGGCGAAATAAGAGAAGCAGAACTTGCTCCTGAGAAACTCGTACATACACTGAACCCAAAGCGTGCCTCTTCGTGGAGACCGAAGGCCTCCCCAGCTCAGATTCTGGGCCCTGGAACACAGTGCTAACCGCTGCCTTCAAGGAGAGGTAGGCAAGGAATGTTTTCACGTCTCGCCTGCCTCTCAGGGCCTGTTCAGCTTGAGTGGAAAATATCCACAGCCTGCCCGAACGTCCTGCCGAGCAGCGAGTTGTACTGGAGTGTAGCAAACGCTTCCAAGTTGTCTGAGGGGAAAGAGGCCATTGCTGTGGTGTGAACGGCCTTCTCTGCCACTCTTTCGGAGCACAGTGCTCTCTGGGCAGGCAGGCTAGTTCCTAGAGCAGAAAGCATTTGAACAGACGTCTGCCCTGGTATACTTCCTACATCCGCACATCGAGTGCATCTTTCCTACGCTCCAGGCACCAACACGGTGCACAGAACTCCTCCTGATGGCGAGACAGAAGACGCAACATTTCTTCTAGGGGGCTCGTGAGGGGCGAGGCCTCTTGAGGAGTTGGACCCTCGAATGCCGCTGAAACCACTGAGGTTGATTGCCACGTTATGTTAGCGACACACTGAGAGCATTTCAGGTTCATGGAACCCCGTGCAGTGCGCCACGAGAGAAGAAAACGCAGATGCTGCCTTGACAGGGTTAGATTGAATTGCCTCTGTCCCCCCTCCGGAAACTAACTTTCCCAGAGCCAGCACAGCTTCACGTCCCGAGCAGCGTTTTCTGCTGTGTGCCAGGATACATGAAAGGAAACCTGGGGACGCTGGGAGGCTCTGAGCTGTACGCGGCTTGCCAAAGCTTCTAGACCCTTCAGGGGTCAGTGTGGCCCTTCTGGAGAGTGACACAGCATGTTTCCTAATGGAAACCTAGTGTTACATTTCGGGGACTTTCTGCACAACCTTCCTCAGCCGCCTAGCTGGATGTCCTTGCCCAGAAGCGGCAGTTGCCAAGGAGTTCTTTCCCAGGAGCTCGTGAGACAGCATACCATGCAGAACCGCAGAGAAGGAGACCAGCCTTTCTCCGGGTTCTCAGAGGTTCGCTTTTCTGCCTTTGAGCCTCTGAACTCAGAGATCCAGTCAGCTCCCAATGATACTTTAGAACTGTAGTATTGAAGGTCTCTCTGCCATCAGCCCCCTGCTCAGCTCCCGTCTCCTAGGTGCATTCAGTGAAGTAGCATCCACTCTGCAGCCTCCCGCACCATGTTGTTTAGGAACGGCACATTTCCTCTTCGTAAAGAAATCTTTTCTTGCAGCCTGCCTGGCCCGAGCTCCTATTCCTTTTCCGAAGGCCGAGTTCGGCATAGCCCTGCAATGACCCCTTCCCTCAAGGCCGGACACATCTCTGAAAGACTATACTCCATGGGTCCCCATTCATTACATCTTACCTCCCATGAAACACAAAGGAGTTGTAGCGTGATGGGAGGAAACAACGGCCTCCTTCTCCTTCTCGGAATACCCCGTTGCCCAAGGTTACGGGCCTTGTCCAGAAGCAACAGTTGCCCAGGATTTCTTTGCTTTGAGCTCGTGAGACAGCATATCATGTAGGACCGCCGAGAAGGAGACCTGCCTCTCTCTGGTTTGGAAGAGGTTAGCTTTTCTACTCAGCCTTGGAGCACAAAGACCCAGCCAATTCCCAAGGACAGTTTCGAAGGTTACTGGTGCAGGTCTCTCTGCGCTTAGCCCACCGTTCAGCTACAGTCTGTAAAGTGCATTCAGGGAAGAGCAAGAAAGTCTCCAACGCCCCGCGTCTTGTGGGGAAGGAACAGCACATTCTCTCCTCAGTGAAGACGTCCTTTCTTGCAGACTGCCAGGCTGGGACTCCTCTTCCGTCTCAGACCACCGAGTTTGGCATAGCGTTGAAATGACCCCTTCCCTCAACGCCGTAGGCATCTCTTCAAGAACATAAACCCTGTGTGCCCATTCGTTATACCTCACCGCCCTAAGAAACACCGAAGAGCTGTGGCTGGATGGTAGGAAACAGTGGCCGTAGTGTCCTTCGATCAATATCCCGTTCCAAAGGCCCCCCCGTGAAAATCTCTTGCTTTCGAGGGCCTAGGGCATTCCAAGGGCTGCCAAACACAGCTCAAGGAGGCGAAATAAGAGAAGCAGAACTTGCTCCTGAGAAACTCGTACATACACTGAACCCAAAGCGTGCCTCTTCGTGGAGACCGAAGGCCTCCCCAGCTCAGATTCTGGGCCCTGGAACACAGTGCTAACCGCTGCCTTCAAGGAGAGGTAGGCAAGGAATGTTTTCACGTCTCGCCTGCCTCTCAGGGCCTGTTCAGCTTGAGTGGAAAATATCCACAGCCTGCCCGAACGTCCTGCCGAGCAGCGAGTTGTACTGGAGTGTAGCAAACGCTTCCAAGTTGTCTGAGGGGAAAGAGGCCATTGCTGTGGTGTGAACGGCCTTCTCTGCCACTCTTTCGGAGCACAGTGCTCTCTGGGCAGGCAGGCTAGTTCCTAGAGCAGAAGCATTTGAACAGACGTCTGCCCTGGTATACTTCCTACATCCGCACATCGAGTGCATCTTTCCTACGCTCCAGGCACCCACACGGTGCACAGAACTCCTCCTGATGGCGAGACAGAAGACGCAACATTTCTTCTAGGGGGCTCGTGAGGGGCGAGGCCTCTTGAGGAGTTGGACCCTCGAATGCCGCTGAAACCACTGAGGTTGATTGCCACGTTATGTTAGCGACACACTGAGAGCATTTCAGGTTCATGGAACCCCGTGCAGTGCGCCACGAGAGAAGAAAACGCAGATGCTGCCTTGACAGGGTTAGATTGAATTGCCTCTGTCCCCCCTCCGGAAACTAACTTTCCCAGAGCCAGCACAGCTTCACGTCCCGAGCAACGTTTTCTGCTGTGTGCCAGGATACATGAAAGGAAACCTGGGGACGCTGGGGGACTCTGAGCTGTACGCGGCTTGCCAAAGCTTCTAGACCCTTCAGGGGTCAGTGTGGCCCTTCTGGAGAGTGACACAGCATGTTTCCTAATGGAAACCTAGTGTTACATTTCGGGGACTTTCTGCACAACCTTCCTCAGCCGCCTAGCTGGATGTCCTTGCCCAGAAGCGGCAGTTGCCAAGGAGTTCTTTCCCAGGAGCTCGTGAGACAGCATACCATGCAGAACCGCAGAGAAGGAGACCAGCCTTTCTCCGGGTTCTCAGAGGTTCGCTTTTCTGCCTTTGAGCCTCTGAACTCAGAGATCCAGTCAGCTCCCAATGATACTTTAGAACTGTAGTATTGAAGGTCTCTCTGCCATCAGCCCCCTGCTCAGCTCCCGTCTCCTAGGTGCATTCAGTGAAGTAGCATCCACTCTGCAGCCTCCCGCACCATGTTGTTTAGGAACGGCACATTTCCTCTTCGTAAAGAAATCTTTTCTTGCAGCCTGCCTGGCCCGAGCTCCTATTCCTTTTCCGAAGGCCGAGTTCGGCATAGCCCTGCAATGACCCCTTCCCTCAAGGCCGGACACATCTCTGAAAGACTATACTCCATGGGTCCCCATTCATTACATCTTACCTCCCATGAAACACAAAGGAGTTGTAGCGTGATGGGAGGAAACAACGGCCTCCTTCTCCTTCTCGGAATACCCCGTTGCCCAAGGTTACGGGCCTTGTCCAGAAGCAACAGTTGCCCAGGATTTCTTTGCTTTGAGCTCGTGAGACAGCATATCATGTAGGACCGCCGAGAAGGAGACCTGCCTCTCTCTGGTTTGGAAGAGGTTAGCTTTTCTACTCAGCCTTGGAGCACAAAGACCCAGCCAATTCCCAAGGACAGTTTCGAAGGTTACTGGTGCAGGTCTCTCTGCGCTTAGCCCACCGTTCAGCTACAGTCTGTAAAGTGCATTCAGGGAAGAGCAAGAAAGTCTCCAACGCCCCGCGTCTTGTGGGGAAGGAACAGCACATTCTCTCCTCAGTGAAGACGTCCTTTCTTGCAGACTGCCAGGCTGGGACTCCTCTTCCGTCTCAGACCACCGAGTTTGGCATAGCGTTGAAATGACCCCTTCCCTCAACGCCGTAGGCATCTCTTCAAGAACATAAACCCTGTGTGCCCATTCGTTATACCTCACCGCCCTAAGAAACACCGAAGAGCTGTGGCTGGATGGTAGGAAACAGTGGCCGTAGTGTCCTTCGATCAATATCCCGTTCCAAAGGCCCCCCCGTGAAAATCTCTTGCTTTCGAGGGCCTAGGGCATTCCAAGGGCTGCCAAACACAGCTCAAGGAGGCGAAATAAGAGAAGCAGAACTTGCTCCTGAGAAACTCGTACATACACTGAACCCAAAGCGTGCCTCTTCGTGGAGACCGAAGGCCTCCCCAGCTCAGATTCTGGGCCCTGGAACACAGTGCTAACCGCTGCCTTCAAGGAGAGGTAGGCAAGGAATGTTTTCACGTCTCGCCTGCCTCTCAGGGCCTGTTCAGCTTGAGTGGAAAATATCCACAGCCTGCCCGAACGTCCTGCCGAGCAGCGAGTTGTACTGGAGTGTAGCAAACGCTTCCAAGTTGTCTGAGGGGAAAGAGGCCATTGCTGTGGTGTGAACGGCCTTCTCTGCCACTCTTTCGGAGCACAGTGCTCTCTGGGCAGGCAGGCTAGTTCCTAGAGCAGAAGCATTTGAACAGACGTCTGCCCTGGTATACTTCCTACATCCGCACATCGAGTGCATCTTTCCTACGCTCCAGGCACCCACACGGTGCACAGAACTCCTCCTGATGGCGAGACAGAAGACGCAACATTTCTTCTAGGGGGCTCGTGAGGGGCGAGGCCTCTTGAGGAGTTGGACCCTCGAATGCCGCTGAAACCACTGAGGTTGATTGCCACGTTATGTTAGCGACACACTGAGAGCATTTCAGGTTCATGGAACCCCGTGCAGTGCGCCACGAGAGAAGAAAACGCAGATGCTGCCTTGACAGGGTTAGATTGAATTGCCTCTGTCCCCCCTCCGGAAACTAACTTTCCCAGAGCCAGCACAGCTTCACGTCCCGAGCAACGTTTTCTGCTGTGTGCCAGGATACATGAAAGGAAACCTGGGGACGCTGGGGGACTCTGAGCTGTACGCGGCTTGCCAAAGCTTCTAGACCCTTCAGGGGTCAGTGTGGCCCTTCTGGAGAGTGACACAGCATGTTTCCTAATGGAAACCTAGTGTTACATTTCGGGGACTTTCTGCACAACCTTCCTCAGCCGCCTAGCTGGATGTCCTTGCCCAGAAGCGGCAGTTGCCAAGGAGTTCTTTCCCAGGAGCTCGTGAGACAGCATACCATGCAGAACCGCAGAGAAGGAGACCAGCCTTTCTCCGGGTTCTCAGAGGTTCGCTTTTCTGCCTTTGAGCCTCTGAACTCAGAGATCCAGTCAGCTCCCAATGATACTTTAGAACTGTAGTATTGAAGGTCTCTCTGCCATCAGCCCCCTGCTCAGCTCCCGTCTCCTAGGTGCATTCAGTGAAGTAGCATCCACTCTGCAGCCTCCCGCACCATGTTGTTTAGGAACGGCACATTTCCTCTTCGTAAAGAAATCTTTTCTTGCAGCCTGCCTGGCCCGAGCTCCTATTCCTTTTCCGAAGGCCGAGTTCGGCATAGCCCTGCAATGACCCCTTCCCTCAAGGCCGGACACATCTCTGAAAGACTATACTCCATGGGTCCCCATTCATTACATCTTACCTCCCATGAAACACAAAGGAGTTGTAGCGTGATGGGAGGAAACAACGGCCTCCTTCTCCTTCTCGGAATACCCCGTTGCCCAAGGTTACGGGCCTTGTCCAGAAGCAACAGTTGCCCAGGATTTCTTTGCTTTGAGCTCGTGAGACAGCATATCATGTAGGACCGCCGAGAAGGAGACCTGCCTCTCTCTGGTTTGGAAGAGGTTAGCTTTTCTACTCAGCCTTGGAGCACAAAGACCCAGCCAATTCCCAAGGACAGTTTCGAAGGTTACTGGTGCAGGTCTCTCTGCGCTTAGCCCACCGTTCAGCTACAGTCTGTAAAGTGCATTCAGGGAAGAGCAAGAAAGTCTCCAACGCCCCGCGTCTTGTGGGGAAGGAACAGCACATTCTCTCCTCAGTGAAGACGTCCTTTCTTGCAGACTGCCAGGCTGGGACTCCTCTTCCGTCTCAGACCACCGAGTTTGGCATAGCGTTGAAATGACCCCTTCCCTCAACGCCGTAGGCATCTCTTCAAGAACATAAACCCTGTGTGCCCATTCGTTATACCTCACCGCCCTAAGAAACACCGAAGAGCTGTGGCTGGATGGTAGGAAACAGTGGCCGTAGTGTCCTTCGATCAATATCCCGTTCCAAAGGCCCCCCCGTGAAAATCTCTTGCTTTCGAGGGCCTAGGGCATTCCAAGGGCTGCCAAACACAGCTCAAGGAGGCGAAATAAGAGAAGCAGAACTTGCTCCTGAGAAACTCGTACATACACTGAACCCAAAGCGTGCCTCTTCGTGGAGACCGAAGGCCTCCCCAGCTCAGATTCTGGGCCCTGGAACACAGTGCTAACCGCTGCCTTCAAGGAGAGGTAGGCAAGGAATGTTTTCACGTCTCGCCTGCCTCTCAGGGCCTGTTCAGCTTGAGTGGAAAATATCCACAGCCTGCCCGAACGTCCTGCCGAGCAGCGAGTTGTACTGGAGTGTAGCAAACGCTTCCAAGTTGTCTGAGGGGAAAGAGGCCATTGCTGTGGTGTGAACGGCCTTCTCTGCCACTCTTTCGGAGCACAGTGCTCTCTGGGCAGGCAGGCTAGTTCCTAGAGCAGAAGCATTTGAACAGACGTCTGCCCTGGTATACTTCCTACATCCGCACATCGAGTGCATCTTTCCTACGCTCCAGGCACCCACACGGTGCACAGAACTCCTCCTGATGGCGAGACAGAAGACGCAACATTTCTTCTAGGGGGCTCGTGAGGGGCGAGGCCTCTTGAGGAGTTGGACCCTCGAATGCCGCTGAAACCACTGAGGTTGATTGCCACGTTATGTTAGCGACACACTGAGAGCATTTCAGGTTCATGGAACCCCGTGCAGTGCGCCACGAGAGAAGAAAACGCAGATGCTGCCTTGACAGGGTTAGATTGAATTGCCTCTGTCCCCCCTCCGGAAACTAACTTTCCCAGAGCCAGCACAGCTTCACGTCCCGAGCAACGTTTTCTGCTGTGTGCCAGGATACATGAAAGGAAACCTGGGGACGCTGGGGGACTCTGAGCTGTACGCGGCTTGCCAAAGCTTCTAGACCCTTCAGGGGTCAGTGTGGCCCTTCTGGAGAGTGACACAGCATGTTTCCTAATGGAAACCTAGTGTTACATTTCGGGGACTTTCTGCACAACCTTCCTCAGCCGCCTAGCTGGATGTCCTTGCCCAGAAGCGGCAGTTGCCAAGGAGTTCTTTCCCAGGAGCTCGTGAGACAGCATACCATGCAGAACCGCAGAGAAGGAGACCAGCCTTTCTCCGGGTTCTCAGAGGTTCGCTTTTCTGCCTTTGAGCCTCTGAACTCAGAGATCCAGTCAGCTCCCAATGATACTTTAGAACTGTAGTATTGAAGGTCTCTCTGCCATCAGCCCCCTGCTCAGCTCCCGTCTCCTAGGTGCATTCAGTGAAGTAGCATCCACTCTGCAGCCTCCCGCACCATGTTGTTTAGGAACGGCACATTTCCTCTTCGTAAAGAAATCTTTTCTTGCAGCCTGCCTGGCCCGAGCTCCTATTCCTTTTCCGAAGGCCGAGTTCGGCATAGCCCTGCAATGACCCCTTCCCTCAAGGCCGGACACATCTCTGAAAGACTATACTCCATGGGTCCCCATTCATTACATCTTACCTCCCATGAAACACAAAGGAGTTGTAGCGTGATGGGAGGAAACAACGGCCTCCTTCTCCTTCTCGGAATACCCCGTTGCCCAAGGTTACGGGCCTTGTCCAGAAGCAACAGTTGCCCAGGATTTCTTTGCTTTGAGCTCGTGAGACAGCATATCATGTAGGACCGCCGAGAAGGAGACCTGCCTCTCTCTGGTTTGGAAGAGGTTAGCTTTTCTACTCAGCCTTGGAGCACAAAGACCCAGCCAATTCCCAAGGACAGTTTCGAAGGTTACTGGTGCAGGTCTCTCTGCGCTTAGCCCACCGTTCAGCTACAGTCTGTAAAGTGCATTCAGGGAAGAGCAAGAAAGTCTCCAACGCCCCGCGTCTTGTGGGGAAGGAACAGCACATTCTCTCCTCAGTGAAGACGTCCTTTCTTGCAGACTGCCAGGCTGGGACTCCTCTTCCGTCTCAGACCACCGAGTTTGGCATAGCGTTGAAATGACCCCTTCCCTCAACGCCGTAGGCATCTCTTCAAGAACATAAACCCTGTGTGCCCATTCGTTATACCTCACCGCCCTAAGAAACACCGAAGAGCTGTGGCTGGATGGTAGGAAACAGTGGCCGTAGTGTCCTTCGATCAATATCCCGTTCCAAAGGCCCCCCCGTGAAAATCTCTTGCTTTCGAGGGCCTAGGGCATTCCAAGGGCTGCCAAACACAGCTCAAGGAGGCGAAATAAGAGAAGCAGAACTTGCTCCTGAGAAACTCGTACATACACTGAACCCAAAGCGTGCCTCTTCGTGGAGACCGAAGGCCTCCCCAGCTCAGATTCTGGGCCCTGGAACACAGTGCTAACCGCTGCCTTCAAGGAGAGGTAGGCAAGGAATGTTTTCACGTCTCGCCTGCCTCTCAGGGCCTGTTCAGCTTGAGTGGAAAATATCCACAGCCTGCCCGAACGTCCTGCCGAGCAGCGAGTTGTACTGGAGTGTAGCAAACGCTTCCAAGTTGTCTGAGGGGAAAGAGGCCATTGCTGTGGTGTGAACGGCCTTCTCTGCCACTCTTTCGGAGCACAGTGCTCTCTGGGCAGGCAGGCTAGTTCCTAGAGCAGAAGCATTTGAACAGACGTCTGCCCTGGTATACTTCCTACATCCGCACATCGAGTGCATCTTTCCTACGCTCCAGGCACCCACACGGTGCACAGAACTCCTCCTGATGGCGAGACAGAAGACGCAACATTTCTTCTAGGGGGCTCGTGAGGGGCGAGGCCTCTTGAGGAGTTGGACCCTCGAATGCCGCTGAAACCACTGAGGTTGATTGCCACGTTATGTTAGCGACACACTGAGAGCATTTCAGGTTCATGGAACCCCGTGCAGTGCGCCACGAGAGAAGAAAACGCAGATGCTGCCTTGACAGGGTTAGATTGAATTGCCTCTGTCCCCCCTCCGGAAACTAACTTTCCCAGAGCCAGCACAGCTTCACGTCCCGAGCAGCGTTTTCTGCTGTGTGCCAGGATACATGAAAGGAAACCTGGGGACGCTGGGAGGCTCTGAGCTGTACGCGGCTTGCCAAAGCTTCTAGACCCTTCAGGGGTCAGTGTGGCCCTTCTGGAGAGTGACACAGCATGTTTCCTAATGGAAACCTAGTGTTACATTTCGGGGACTTTCTGCACAACCTTCCTCAGCCGCCTAGCTGGATGTCCTTGCCCAGAAGCGGCAGTTGCCAAGGAGTTCTTTCCCAGGAGCTCGTGAGACAGCATACCATGCAGAACCGCAGAGAAGGAGACCAGCCTTTCTCCGGGTTCTCAGAGGTTCGCTTTTCTGCCTTTGAGCCTCTGAACTCAGAGATCCAGTCAGCTCCCAATGATACTTTAGAACTGTAGTATTGAAGGTCTCTCTGCCATCAGCCCCCTGCTCAGCTCCCGTCTCCTAGGTGCATTCAGTGAAGTAGCATCCACTCTGCAGCCTCCCGCACCATGTTGTTTAGGAACGGCACATTTCCTCTTCGTAAAGAAATCTTTTCTTGCAGCCTGCCTGGCCCGAGCTCCTATTCCTTTTCCGAAGGCCGAGTTCGGCATAGCCCTGCAATGACCCCTTCCCTCAAGGCCGGACACATCTCTGAAAGACTATACTCCATGGGTCCCCATTCATTACATCTTACCTCCCATGAAACACAAAGGAGTTGTAGCGTGATGGGAGGAAACAACGGCCTCCTTCTCCTTCTCGGAATACCCCGTTGCCCAAGGTTACGGGCCTTGTCCAGAAGCAACAGTTGCCCAGGATTTCTTTGCTTTGAGCTCGTGAGACAGCATATCATGTAGGACCGCCGAGAAGGAGACCTGCCTCTCTCTGGTTTGGAAGAGGTTAGCTTTTCTACTCAGCCTTGGAGCACAAAGACCCAGCCAATTCCCAAGGACAGTTTCGAAGGTTACTGGTGCAGGTCTCTCTGCGCTTAGCCCACCGTTCAGCTACAGTCTGTAAAGTGCATTCAGGGAAGAGCAAGAAAGTCTCCAACGCCCCGCGTCTTGTGGGGAAGGAACAGCACATTCTCTCCTCAGTGAAGACGTCCTTTCTTGCAGACTGCCAGGCTGGGACTCCTCTTCCGTCTCAGACCACCGAGTTTGGCATAGCGTTGAAATGACCCCTTCCCTCAACGCCGTAGGCATCTCTTCAAGAACATAAACCCTGTGTGCCCATTCGTTATACCTCACCGCCCTAAGAAACACCGAAGAGCTGTGGCTGGATGGTAGGAAACAGTGGCCGTAGTGTCCTTCGATCAATATCCCGTTCCAAAGGCCCCCCCGTGAAAATCTCTTGCTTTCGAGGGCCTAGGGCATTCCAAGGGCTGCCAAACACAGCTCAAGGAGGCGAAATAAGAGAAGCAGAACTTGCTCCTGAGAAACTCGTACATACACTGAACCCAAAGCGTGCCTCTTCGTGGAGACCGAAGGCCTCCCCAGCTCAGATTCTGGGCCCTGGAACACAGTGCTAACCGCTGCCTTCAAGGAGAGGTAGGCAAGGAATGTTTTCACGTCTCGCCTGCCTCTCAGGGCCTGTTCAGCTTGAGTGGAAAATATCCACAGCCTGCCCGAACGTCCTGCCGAGCAGCGAGTTGTACTGGAGTGTAGCAAACGCTTCCAAGTTGTCTGAGGGGAAAGAGGCCATTGCTGTGGTGTGAACGGCCTTCTCTGCCACTCTTTCGGAGCACAGTGCTCTCTGGGCAGGCAGGCTAGTTCCTAGAGCAGAAGCATTTGAACAGACGTCTGCCCTGGTATACTTCCTACATCCGCACATCGAGTGCATCTTTCCTACGCTCCAGGCACCCACACGGTGCACAGAACTCCTCCTGATGGCGAGACAGAAGACGCAACATTTCTTCTAGGGGGCTCGTGAGGGGCGAGGCCTCTTGAGGAGTTGGACCCTCGAATGCCGCTGAAACCACTGAGGTTGATTGCCACGTTATGTTAGCGACACACTGAGAGCATTTCAGGTTCATGGAACCCCGTGCAGTGCGCCACGAGAGAAGAAAACGCAGATGCTGCCTTGACAGGGTTAGATTGAATTGCCTCTGTCCCCCCTCCGGAAACTAACTTTCCCAGAGCCAGCACAGCTTCACGTCCCGAGCAACGTTTTCTGCTGTGTGCCAGGATACATGAAAGGAAACCTGGGGACGCTGGGAGACTCTGAGCTGTACGCGGCTTGCCAAAGCTTCTAGACCCTTCAGGGGTCAGTGTGGCCCTTCTGGAGAGTGACACAGCATGTTTCCTAATGGAAACCTAGTGTTACATTTCGGGGACTTTCTGCACAACCTTCCTCAGCCGCCTAGCTGGATGTCCTTGCCCAGAAGCGGCAGTTGCCAAGGAGTTCTTTCCCAGGAGCTCGTGAGACAGCATACCATGCAGAACCGCAGAGAAGGAGACCAGCCTTTCTCCGGGTTCTCAGAGGTTCGCTTTTCTGCCTTTGAGCCTCTGAACTCAGAGATCCAGTCAGCTCCCAATGATACTTTAGAACTGTAGTATTGAAGGTCTCTCTGCCATCAGCCCCCTGCTCAGCTCCCGTCTCCTAGGTGCATTCAGTGAAGTAGCATCCACTCTGCAGCCTCCCGCACCATGTTGTTTAGGAACGGCACATTTCCTCTTCGTAAAGAAATCTTTTCTTGCAGCCTGCCTGGCCCGAGCTCCTATTCCTTTTCCGAAGGCCGAGTTCGGCATAGCCCTGCAATGACCCCTTCCCTCAAGGCCGGACACATCTCTGAAAGACTATACTCCATGGGTCCCCATTCATTACATCTTACCTCCCATGAAACACAAAGGAGTTGTAGCGTGATGGGAGGAAACAACGGCCTCCTTCTCCTTCTCGGAATACCCCGTTGCCCAAGGTTACAGGCCTTGTCCAGAAGCAACAGTTGCCCAGGATTTCTTTGCTTTGAGCTCGTGAGACAGCATATCATGTAGGACCGCCGAGAAGGAGACCTGCCTCTCTCTGGTTTGGAAGAGGTTAGCTTTTCTACTCAGCCTTGGAGCACAAAGACCCAGCCAATTCCCAAGGACAGTTTCGAAGGTTACTGGTGCAGGTCTCTCTGCGCTTAGCCCACCGTTCAGCTACAGTCTGTAAAGTGCATTCAGGGAAGAGCAAGAAAGTCTCCAACGCCCCGCGTCTTGTGGGGAAGGAACAGCACATTCTCTCCTCAGTGAAGACGTCCTTTCTTGCAGACTGCCAGGCTGGGACTCCTCTTCCGTCTCAGACCACCGAGTTTGGCATAGCGTTGAAATGACCCCTTCCCTCAACGCCGTAGGCATCTCTTCAAGAACATAAACCCTGTGTGCCCATTCGTTATACCTCACCGCCCTAAGAAACACCGAAGAGCTGTGGCTGGATGGTAGGAAACAGTGGCCGTAGTGTCCTTCGATCAATATCCCGTTCCAAAGGCCCCCCCGTGAAAATCTCTTGCTTTCGAGGGCCTAGGGCATTCCAAGGGCTGCCAAACACAGCTCAAGGAGGCGAAATAAGAGAAGCAGAACTTGCTCCTGAGAAACTCGTACATACACTGAACCCAAAGCGTGCCTCTTCGTGGAGACCGAAGGCCTCCCCAGCTCAGATTCTGGGCCCTGGAACACAGTGCTAACCGCTGCCTTCAAGGAGAGGTAGGCAAGGAATGTTTTCACGTCTCGCCTGCCTCTCAGGGCCTGTTCAGCTTGAGTGGAAAATATCCACAGCCTGCCCGAACGTCCTGCCGAGCAGCGAGTTGTACTGGAGTGTAGCAAACGCTTCCAAGTTGTCTGAGGGGAAAGAGGCCATTGCTGTGGTGTGAACGGCCTTCTCTGCCACTCTTTCGGAGCACAGTGCTCTCTGGGCAGGCAGGCTAGTTCCTAGAGCAGAAGCATTTGAACAGACGTCTGCCCTGGTATACTTCCTACATCCGCACATCGAGTGCATCTTTCCTACGCTCCAGGCACCCACACGGTGCACAGAACTCCTCCTGATGGCGAGACAGAAGACGCAACATTTCTTCTAGGGGGCTCGTGAGGGGCGAGGCCTCTTGAGGAGTTGGACCCTCGAATGCCGCTGAAACCACTGAGGTTGATTGCCACGTTATGTTAGCGACACACTGAGAGCATTTCAGGTTCATGGAACCCCGTGCAGTGCGCCACGAGAGAAGAAAACGCAGATGCTGCCTTGACAGGGTTAGATTGAATTGCCTCTGTCCCCCCTCCGGAAACTAACTTTCCCAGAGCCAGCACAGCTTCACGTCCCGAGCAGCGTTTTCTGCTGTGTGCCAGGATACATGAAAGGAAACCTGGGGACGCTGGGAGGCTCTGAGCTGTACGCGGCTTGCCAAAGCTTCTAGACCCTTCAGGGGTCAGTGTGGCCCTTCTGGAGAGTGACACAGCATGTTTCCTAATGGAAACCTAGTGTTACATTTCGGGGACTTTCTGCACAACCTTCCTCAGCCGCCTAGCTGGATGTCCTTGCCCAGAAGCGGCAGTTGCCAAGGAGTTCTTTCCCAGGAGCTCGTGAGACAGCATACCATGCAGAACCGCAGAGAAGGAGACCAGCCTTTCTCCGGGTTCTCAGAGGTTCGCTTTTCTGCCTTTGAGCCTCTGAACTCAGAGATCCAGTCAGCTCCCAATGATACTTTAGAACTGTAGTATTGAAGGTCTCTCTGCCATCAGCCCCCTGCTCAGCTCCCGTCTCCTAGGTGCATTCAGTGAAGTAGCATCCACTCTGCAGCCTCCCGCACCATGTTGTTTAGGAACGGCACATTTCCTCTTCGTAAAGAAATCTTTTCTTGCAGCCTGCCTGGCCCGAGCTCCTATTCCTTTTCCGAAGGCCGAGTTCGGCATAGCCCTGCAATGACCCCTTCCCTCAAGGCCGGACACATCTCTGAAAGACTATACTCCATGGGTCCCCATTCATTACATCTTACCTCCCATGAAACACAAAGGAGTTGTAGCGTGATGGGAGGAAACAACGGCCTCCTTCTCCTTCTCGGAATACCCCGTTGCCCAAGGTTACGGGCCTTGTCCAGAAGCAACAGTTGCCCAGGATTTCTTTGCTTTGAGCTCGTGAGACAGCATATCATGTAGGACCGCCGAGAAGGAGACCTGCCTCTCTCTGGTTTGGAAGAGGTTAGCTTTTCTACTCAGCCTTGGAGCACAAAGACCCAGCCAATTCCCAAGGACAGTTTCGAAGGTTACTGGTGCAGGTCTCTCTGCGCTTAGCCCACCGTTCAGCTACAGTCTGTAAAGTGCATTCAGGGAAGAGCAAGAAAGTCTCCAACGCCCCGCGTCTTGTGGGGAAGGAACAGCACATTCTCTCCTCAGTGAAGACGTCCTTTCTTGCAGACTGCCAGGCTGGGACTCCTCTTCCGTCTCAGACCACCGAGTTTGGCATAGCGTTGAAATGACCCCTTCCCTCAACGCCGTAGGCATCTCTTCAAGAACATAAACCCTGTGTGCCCATTCGTTATACCTCACCGCCCTAAGAAACACCGAAGAGCTGTGGCTGGATGGTAGGAAACAGTGGCCGTAGTGTCCTTCGATCAATATCCCGTTCCAAAGGCCCCCCCGTGAAAATCTCTTGCTTTCGAGGGCCTAGGGCATTCCAAGGGCTGCCAAACACAGCTCAAGGAGGCGAAATAAGAGAAGCAGAACTTGCTCCTGAGAAACTCGTACATACACTGAACCCAAAGCGTGCCTCTTCGTGGAGACCGAAGGCCTCCCCAGCTCAGATTCTGGGCCCTGGAACACAGTGCTAACCGCTGCCTTCAAGGAGAGGTAGGCAAGGAATGTTTTCACGTCTCGCCTGCCTCTCAGGGCCTGTTCAGCTTGAGTGGAAAATATCCACAGCCTGCCCGAACGTCCTGCCGAGCAGCGAGTTGTACTGGAGTGTAGCAAACGCTTCCAAGTTGTCTGAGGGGAAAGAGGCCATTGCTGTGGTGTGAACGGCCTTCTCTGCCACTCTTTCGGAGCACAGTGCTCTCTGGGCAGGCAGGCTAGTTCCTAGAGCAGAAGCATTTGAACAGACGTCTGCCCTGGTATACTTCCTACATCCGCACATCGAGTGCATCTTTCCTACGCTCCAGGCACCCACACGGTGCACAGAACTCCTCCTGATGGCGAGACAGAAGACGCAACATTTCTTCTAGGGGGCTCGTGAGGGGCGAGGCCTCTTGAGGAGTTGGACCCTCGAATGCCGCTGAAACCACTGAGGTTGATTGCCACGTTATGTTAGCGACACACTGAGAGCATTTCAGGTTCATGGAACCCCGTGCAGTGCGCCACGAGAGAAGAAAACGCAGATGCTGCCTTGACAGGGTTAGATTGAATTGCCTCTGTCCCCCCTCCGGAAACTAACTTTCCCAGAGCCAGCACAGCTTCACGTCCCGAGCAGCGTTTTCTGCTGTGTGCCAGGATACATGAAAGGAAACCTGGGGACGCTGGGAGGCTCTGAGCTGTACGCGGCTTGCCAAAGCTTCTAGACCCTTCAGGGGTCAGTGTGGCCCTTCTGGAGAGTGACACAGCATGTTTCCTAATGGAAACCTAGTGTTACATTTCGGGGACTTTCTGCACAACCTTCCTCAGCCGCCTAGCTGGATGTCCTTGCCCAGAAGCGGCAGTTGCCAAGGAGTTCTTTCCCAGGAGCTCGTGAGACAGCATACCATGCAGAACCGCAGAGAAGGAGACCAGCCTTTCTCCGGGTTCTCAGAGGTTCGCTTTTCTGCCTTTGAGCCTCTGAACTCAGAGATCCAGTCAGCTCCCAATGATACTTTAGAACTGTAGTATTGAAGGTCTCTCTGCCATCAGCCCCCTGCTCAGCTCCCGTCTCCTAGGTGCATTCAGTGAAGTAGCATCCACTCTGCAGCCTCCCGCACCATGTTGTTTAGGAACGGCACATTTCCTCTTCGTAAAGAAATCTTTTCTTGCAGCCTGCCTGGCCCGAGCTCCTATTCCTTTTCCGAAGGCCGAGTTCGGCATAGCCCTGCAATGACCCCTTCCCTCAAGGCCGGACACATCTCTGAAAGACTATACTCCATGGGTCCCCATTCATTACATCTTACCTCCCATGAAACACAAAGGAGTTGTAGCGTGATGGGAGGAAACAACGGCCTCCTTCTCCTTCTCGGAATACCCCGTTGCCCAAGGTTACGGGCCTTGTCCAGAAGCAACAGTTGCCCAGGATTTCTTTGCTTTGAGCTCGTGAGACAGCATATCATGTAGGACCGCCGAGAAGGAGACCTGCCTCTCTCTGGTTTGGAAGAGGTTAGCTTTTCTACTCAGCCTTGGAGCACAAAGACCCAGCCAATTCCCAAGGACAGTTTCGAAGGTTACTGGTGCAGGTCTCTCTGCGCTTAGCCCACCGTTCAGCTACAGTCTGTAAAGTGCATTCAGGGAAGAGCAAGAAAGTCTCCAACGCCCCGCGTCTTGTGGGGAAGGAACAGCACATTCTCTCCTCAGTGAAGACGTCCTTTCTTGCAGACTGCCAGGCTGGGACTCCTCTTCCGTCTCAGACCACCGAGTTTGGCATAGCGTTGAAATGACCCCTTCCCTCAACGCCGTAGGCATCTCTTCAAGAACATAAACCCTGTGTGCCCATTCGTTATACCTCACCGCCCTAAGAAACACCGAAGAGCTGTGGCTGGATGGTAGGAAACAGTGGCCGTAGTGTCCTTCGATCAATATCCCGTTCCAAAGGCCCCCCCGTGAAAATCTCTTGCTTTCGAGGGCCTAGGGCATTCCAAGGGCTGCCAAACACAGCTCAAGGAGGCGAAATAAGAGAAGCAGAACTTGCTCCTGAGAAACTCGTACATACACTGAACCCAAAGCGTGCCTCTTCGTGGAGACCGAAGGCCTCCCCAGCTCAGATTCTGGGCCCTGGAACACAGTGCTAACCGCTGCCTTCAAGGAGAGGTAGGCAAGGAATGTTTTCACGTCTCGCCTGCCTCTCAGGGCCTGTTCAGCTTGAGTGGAAAATATCCACAGCCTGCCCGAACGTCCTGCCGAGCAGCGAGTTGTACTGGAGTGTAGCAAACGCTTCCAAGTTGTCTGAGGGGAAAGAGGCCATTGCTGTGGTGTGAACGGCCTTCTCTGCCACTCTTTCGGAGCACAGTGCTCTCTGGGCAGGCAGGCTAGTTCCTAGAGCAGAAGCATTTGAACAGACGTCTGCCCTGGTATACTTCCTACATCCGCACATCGAGTGCATCTTTCCTACGCTCCAGGCACCCACACGGTGCACAGAACTCCTCCTGATGGCGAGACAGAAGACGCAACATTTCTTCTAGGGGGCTCGTGAGGGGCGAGGCCTCTTGAGGAGTTGGACCCTCGAATGCCGCTGAAACCACTGAGGTTGATTGCCACGTTATGTTAGCGACACACTGAGAGCATTTCAGGTTCATGGAACCCCGTGCAGTGCGCCACGAGAGAAGAAAACGCAGATGCTGCCTTGACAGGGTTAGATTGAATTGCCTCTGTCCCCCCTCCGGAAACTAACTTTCCCAGAGCCAGCACAGCTTCACGTCCCGAGCAGCGTTTTCTGCTGTGTGCCAGGATACATGAAAGGAAACCTGGGGACGCTGGGAGGCTCTGAGCTGTACGCGGCTTGCCAAAGCTTCTAGACCCTTCAGGGGTCAGTGTGGCCCTTCTGGAGAGTGACACAGCATGTTTCCTAATGGAAACCTAGTGTTACATTTCGGGGACTTTCTGCACAACCTTCCTCAGCCGCCTAGCTGGATGTCCTTGCCCAGAAGCGGCAGTTGCCAAGGAGTTCTTTCCCAGGAGCTCGTGAGACAGCATACCATGCAGAACCGCAGAGAAGGAGACCAGCCTTTCTCCGGGTTCTCAGAGGTTCGCTTTTCTGCCTTTGAGCCTCTGAACTCAGAGATCCAGTCAGCTCCCAATGATACTTTAGAACTGTAGTGTTGAAGGTCTCTCTGCCATCAGCCCCCTGCTCAGCTCCCGTCTCCTAGGTGCATTCAGTGAAGTAGCATCCACTCTGCAGCCTCCCGCACCATGTTGTTTAGGAACGGCACATTTCCTCTTCGTAAAGAAATCTTTTCTTGCAGCCTGCCTGGCCCGAGCTCCTATTCCTTTTCCGAAGGCCGAGTTCGGCATAGCCCTGCAATGACCCCTTCCCTCAAGGCCGGACACATCTCTGAAAGACTATACTCCATGGGTCCCCATTCATTACATCTTACCTCCCATGAAACACAAAGGAGTTGTAGCGTGATGGGAGGAAACAACGGCCTCCTTCTCCTTCTCGGAATACCCCGTTGCCCAAGGTTACGGGCCTTGTCCAGAAGCAACAGTTGCCCAGGATTTCTTTGCTTTGAGCTCGTGAGACAGCATATCATGTAGGACCGCCGAGAAGGAGACCTGCCTCTCTCTGGTTTGGAAGAGGTTAGCTTTTCTACTCAGCCTTGGAGCACAAAGACCCAGCCAATTCCCAAGGACAGTTTCGAAGGTTACTGGTGCAGGTCTCTCTGCGCTTAGCCCACCGTTCAGCTACAGTCTGTAAAGTGCATTCAGGGAAGAGCAAGAAAGTCTCCAACGCCCCGCGTCTTGTGGGGAAGGAACAGCACATTCTCTCCTCAGTGAAGACGTCCTTTCTTGCAGACTGCCAGGCTGGGACTCCTCTTCCGTCTCAGACCACCGAGTTTGGCATAGCGTTGAAATGACCCCTTCCCTCAACGCCGTAGGCATCTCTTCAAGAACATAAACCCTGTGTGCCCATTCGTTATACCTCACCGCCCTAAGAAACACCGAAGAGCTGTGGCTGGATGGTAGGAAACAGTGGCCGTAGTGTCCTTCGATCAATATCCCGTTCCAAAGGCCCCCCCGTGAAAATCTCTTGCTTTCGAGGGCCTAGGGCATTCCAAGGGCTGCCAAACACAGCTCAAGGAGGCGAAATAAGAGAAGCAGAACTTGCTCCTGAGAAACTCGTACATACACTGAACCCAAAGCGTGCCTCTTCGTGGAGACCGAAGGCCTCCCCAGCTCAGATTCTGGGCCCTGGAACACAGTGCTAACCGCTGCCTTCAAGGAGAGGTAGGCAAGGAATGTTTTCACGTCTCGCCTGCCTCTCAGGGCCTGTTCAGCTTGAGTGGAAAATATCCACAGCCTGCCCGAACGTCCTGCCGAGCAGCGAGTTGTACTGGAGTGTAGCAAACGCTTCCAAGTTGTCTGAGGGGAAAGAGGCCATTGCTGTGGTGTGAACGGCCTTCTCTGCCACTCTTTCGGAGCACAGTGCTCTCTGGGCAGGCAGGCTAGTTCCTAGAGCAGAAGCATTTGAACAGACGTCTGCCCTGGTATACTTCCTACATCCGCACATCGAGTGCATCTTTCCTACGCTCCAGGCACCCACACGGTGCACAGAACTCCTCCTGATGGCGAGACAGAAGACGCAACATTTCTTCTAGGGGGCTCGTGAGGGGCGAGGCCTCTTGAGGAGTTGGACCCTCGAATGCCGCTGAAACCACTGAGGTTGATTGCCACGTTATGTTAGCGACACACTGAGAGCATTTCAGGTTCATGGAACCCCGTGCAGTGCGCCACGAGAGAAGAAAACGCAGATGCTGCCTTGACAGGGTTAGATTGAATTGCCTCTGTCCCCCCTCCGGAAACTAACTTTCCCAGAGCCAGCACAGCTTCACGTCCCGAGCAGCGTTTTCTGCTGTGTGCCAGGATACATGAAAGGAAACCTGGGGACGCTGGGGGACTCTGAGCTGTACGCGGCTTGCCAAAGCTTCTAGACCCTTCAGGGGTCAGTGTGGCCCTTCTGGAGAGTGACACAGCATGTTTCCTAATGGAAACCTAGTGTTACATTTCGGGGACTTTCTGCACAACCTTCCTCAGCCGCCTAGCTGGATGTCCTTGCCCAGAAGCGGCAGTTGCCAAGGAGTTCTTTCCCAGGAGCTCGTGAGACAGCATACCATGCAGAACCGCAGAGAAGGAGACCAGCCTTTCTCCGGGTTCTCAGAGGTTCGCTTTTCTGCCTTTGAGCCTCTGAAGTCAGAGATCCAGTCAGCTCCCAATGATACTTTAGAACTGTAGTATTGAAGGTCTCTCTGCCATCAGCCCCCTGCTCAGCTCCCGTCTCCTAGGTGCATTCAGTGAAGTAGCATCCACTCTGCAGCCTCCCGCACCATGTTGTTTAGGAACGGCACATTTCCTCTTCGTAAAGAAATCTTTTCTTGCAGCCTGCCTGGCCCGAGCTCCTATTCCTTTTCCGAAGGCCGAGTTCGGCATAGCCCTGCAATGACCCCTTCCCTCAAGGCCGGACACATCTCTGAAAGACTATACTCCATGGGTCCCCATTCATTACATCTTACCTCCCATGAAACACAAAGGAGTTGTAGCGTGATGGGAGGAAACAACGGCCTCCTTCTCCTTCTCGGAATACCCCGTTGCCCAAGGTTACGGGCCTTGTCCAGAAGCAACAGTTGCCCAGGATTTCTTTGCTTTGAGCTCGTGAGACAGCATATCATGTAGGACCGCCGAGAAGGAGACCTGCCTCTCTCTGGTTTGGAAGAGGTTAGCTTTTCTACTCAGCCTTGGAGCACAAAGACCCAGCCAATTCCCAAGGACAGTTTCGAAGGTTACTGGTGCAGGTCTCTCTGCGCTTAGCCCACCGTTCAGCTACAGTCTGTAAAGTGCATTCAGGGAAGAGCAAGAAAGTCTCCAACGCCCCGCGTCTTGTGGGGAAGGAACAGCACATTCTCTCCTCAGTGAAGACGTCCTTTCTTGCAGACTGCCAGGCTGGGACTCCTCTTCCATCTCAGACCACCGAGTTTGGCATAGCGTTGAAATGACCCCTTCCCTCAACGCCGTAGGCATCTCTTCAAGAACATAAACCCTGTGTGCCCATTCGTTATACCTCACCGCCCTAAGAAACACCGAAGAGCTGTGGCTGGATGGTAGGAAACAGTGGCCGTAGTGTCCTTCGATCAATATCCCGTTCCAAAGGCCCCCCCGTGAAAATCTCTTGCTTTCGAGGGCCTAGGGCATTCCAAGGGCTGCCAAACACAGCTCAAGGAGGCGAAATAAGAGAAGCAGAACTTGCTCCTGAGAAACTCGTACATACACTGAACCCAAAGCGTGCCTCTTCGTGGAGACCGAAGGCCTCCCCAGCTCAGATTCTGGGCCCTGGAACACAGTGCTAACCGCTGCCTTCAAGGAGAGGTAGGCAAGGAATGTTTTCACGTCTCGCCTGCCTCTCAGGGCCTGTTCAGCTTGAGTGGAAAATATCCACAGCCTGCCCGAACGTCCTGCCGAGCAGCGAGTTGTACTGGAGTGTAGCAAACGCTTCCAAGTTGTCTGAGGGGAAAGAGGCCATTGCTGTGGTGTGAACGGCCTTCTCTGCCACTCTTTCGGAGCACAGTGCTCTCTGGGCAGGCAGGCTAGTTCCTAGAGCAGAAGCATTTGAACAGACGTCTGCCCTGGTATACTTCCTACATCCGCACATCGAGTGCATCTTTCCTACGCTCCAGGCACCCACACGGTGCACAGAACTCCTCCTGATGGCGAGACAGAAGACGCAACATTTCTTCTAGGGGGCTCGTGAGGGGCGAGGCCTCTTGAGGAGTTGGACCCTCGAATGCCGCTGAAACCACTGAGGTTGATTGCCACGTTATGTTAGCGACACACTGAGAGCATTTCAGGTTCATGGAACCCCGTGCAGTGCGCCACGAGAGAAGAAAACGCAGATGCTGCCTTGACAGGGTTAGATTGAATTGCCTCTGTCCCCCCTCCGGAAACTAACTTTCCCAGAGCCAGCACAGCTTCACGTCCCGAGCAGCGTTTTCTGCTGTGTGCCAGGATACATGAAAGGAAACCTGGGGACGCTGGGAGGCTCTGAGCTGTACGCGGCTTGCCAAAGCTTCTAGACCCTTCAGGGGTCAGTGTGGCCCTTCTGGAGAGTGACACAGCATGTTTCCTAATGGAAACCTAGTGTTACATTTCGGGGACTTTCTGCACAACCTTCCTCAGCCGCCTAGCTGGATGTCCTTGCCCAGAAGCGGCAGTTGCCAAGGAGTTCTTTCCCAGGAGCTCGTGAGACAGCATACCATGCAGAACCGCAGAGAAGGAGACCAGCCTTTCTCCGGGTTCTCAGAGGTTCGCTTTTCTGCCTTTGAGCCTCTGAACTCAGAGATCCAGTCAGCTCCCAATGATACTTTAGAACTGTAGTGTTGAAGGTCTCTCTGCCATCAGCCCCCTGCTCAGCTCCCGTCTCCTAGGTGCATTCAGTGAAGTAGCATCCACTCTGCAGCCTCCCGCACCATGTTGTTTAGGAACGGCACATTTCCTCTTCGTAAAGAAATCTTTTCTTGCAGCCTGCCTGGCCCGAGCTCCTATTCCTTTTCCGAAGGCCGAGTTCGGCATAGCCCTGCAATGACCCCTTCCCTCAAGGCCGGACACATCTCTGAAAGACTATACTCCATGGGTCCCCATTCATTACATCTTACCTCCCATGAAACACAAAGGAGTTGTAGCGTGATGGGAGGAAACAACGGCCTCCTTCTCCTTCTCGGAATACCCCGTTGCCCAAGGTTACGGGCCTTGTCCAGAAGCAACAGTTGCCCAGGATTTCTTTGCTTTGAGCTCGTGAGACAGCATATCATGTAGGACCGCCGAGAAGGAGACCTGCCTCTCTCTGGTTTGGAAGAGGTTAGCTTTTCTACTCAGCCTTGGAGCACAAAGACCCAGCCAATTCCCAAGGACAGTTTCGAAGGTTACTGGTGCAGGTCTCTCTGCGCTTAGCCCACCGTTCAGCTACAGTCTGTAAAGTGCATTCAGGGAAGAGCAAGAAAGTCTCCAACGCCCCGCGTCTTGTGGGGAAGGAACAGCACATTCTCTCCTCAGTGAAGACGTCCTTTCTTGCAGACTGCCAGGCTGGGACTCCTCTTCCGTCTCAGACCACCGAGTTTGGCATAGCGTTGAAATGACCCCTTCCCTCAACGCCGTAGGCATCTCTTCAAGAACATAAACCCTGTGTGCCCATTCGTTATACCTCACCGCCCTAAGAAACACCGAAGAGCTGTGGCTGGATGGTAGGAAACAGTGGCCGTAGTGTCCTTCGATCAATATCCCGTTCCAAAGGCCCCCCCGTGAAAATCTCTTGCTTTCGAGGGCCTAGGGCATTCCAAGGGCTGCCAAACACAGCTCAAGGAGGCGAAATAAGAGAAGCAGAACTTGCTCCTGAGAAACTCGTACATACACTGAACCCAAAGCGTGCCTCTTCGTGGAGACCGAAGGCCTCCCCAGCTCAGATTCTGGGCCCTGGAACACAGTGCTAACCGCTGCCTTCAAGGAGAGGTAGGCAAGGAATGTTTTCACGTCTCGCCTGCCTCTCAGGGCCTGTTCAGCTTGAGTGGAAAATATCCACAGCCTGCCCGAACGTCCTGCCGAGCAGCGAGTTGTACTGGAGTGTAGCAAACGCTTCCAAGTTGTCTGAGGGGAAAGAGGCCATTGCTGTGGTGTGAACGGCCTTCTCTGCCACTCTTTCGGAGCACAGTGCTCTCTGGGCAGGCAGGCTAGTTCCTAGAGCAGAAGCATTTGAACAGACGTCTGCCCTGGTATACTTCCTACATCCGCACATCGAGTGCATCTTTCCTACGCTCCAGGCACCCACACGGTGCACAGAACTCCTCCTGATGGCGAGACAGAAGACGCAACATTTCTTCTAGGGGGCTCGTGAGGGGCGAGGCCTCTTGAGGAGTTGGACCCTCGAATGCCGCTGAAACCACTGAGGTTGATTGCCACGTTATGTTAGCGACACACTGAGAGCATTTCAGGTTCATGGAACCCCGTGCAGTGCGCCACGAGAGAAGAAAACGCAGATGCTGCCTTGACAGGGTTAGATTGAATTGCCTCTGTCCCCCCTCCGGAAACTAACTTTCCCAGAGCCAGCACAGCTTCACGTCCCGAGCAGCGTTTTCTGCTGTGTGCCAGGATACATGAAAGGAAACCTGGGGACGCTGGGGGACTCTGAGCTGTACGCGGCTTGCCAAAGCTTCTAGACCCTTCAGGGGTCAGTGTGGCCCTTCTGGAGAGTGACACAGCATGTTTCCTAATGGAAACCTAGTGTTACATTTCGGGGACTTTCTGCACAACCTTCCTCAGCCGCCTAGCTGGATGTCCTTGCCCAGAAGCGGCAGTTGCCAAGGAGTTCTTTCCCAGGAGCTCGTGAGACAGCATACCATGCAGAACCGCAGAGAAGGAGACCAGCCTTTCTCCGGGTTCTCAGAGGTTCGCTTTTCTGCCTTTGAGCCTCTGAACTCAGAGATCCAGTCAGCTCCCAATGATACTTTAGAACTGTAGTATTGAAGGTCTCTCTGCCATCAGCCCCCTGCTCAGCTCCCGTCTCCTAGGTGCATTCAGTGAAGTAGCATCCACTCTGCAGCCTCCCGCACCATGTTGTTTAGGAACGGCACATTTCCTCTTCGTAAAGAAATCTTTTCTTGCAGCCTGCCTGGCCCGAGCTCCTATTCCTTTTCCGAAGGCCGAGTTCGGCATAGCCCTGCAATGACCCCTTCCCTCAAGGCCGGACACATCTCTGAAAGACTATACTCCATGGGTCCCCATTCATTACATCTTACCTCCCATGAAACACAAAGGAGTTGTAGCGTGATGGGAGGAAACAACGGCCTCCTTCTCCTTCTCGGAATACCCCGTTGCCCAAGGTTACAGGCCTTGTCCAGAAGCAACAGTTGCCCAGGATTTCTTTGCTTTGAGCTCGTGAGACAGCATATCATGTAGGACCGCCGAGAAGGAGACCTGCCTCTCTCTGGTTTGGAAGAGGTTAGCTTTTCTACTCAGCCTTGGAGCACAAAGACCCAGCCAATTCCCAAGGACAGTTTCGAAGGTTACTGGTGCAGGTCTCTCTGCGCTTAGCCCACCGTTCAGCTACAGTCTGTAAAGTGCATTCAGGGAAGAGCAAGAAAGTCTCCAACGCCCCGCGTCTTGTGGGGAAGGAACAGCACATTCTCTCCTCAGTGAAGACGTCCTTTCTTGCAGACTGCCAGGCTGGGACTCCTCTTCCGTCTCAGACCACCGAGTTTGGCATAGCGTTGAAATGACCCCTTCCCTCAACGCCGTAGGCATCTCTTCAAGAACATAAACCCTGTGTGCCCATTCGTTATACCTCACCGCCCTAAGAAACACCGAAGAGCTGTGGCTGGATGGTAGGAAACAGTGGCCGTAGTGTCCTTCGATCAATATCCCGTTCCAAAGGCCCCCCCGTGAAAATCTCTTGCTTTCGAGGGCCTAGGGCATTCCAAGGGCTGCCAAACACAGCTCAAGGAGGCGAAATAAGAGAAGCAGAACTTGCTCCTGAGAAACTCGTACATACACTGAACCCAAAGCGTGCCTCTTCGTGGAGACCGAAGGCCTCCCCAGCTCAGATTCTGGGCCCTGGAACACAGTGCTAACCGCTGCCTTCAAGGAGAGGTAGGCAAGGAATGTTTTCACGTCTCGCCTGCCTCTCAGGGCCTGTTCAGCTTGAGTGGAAAATATCCACAGCCTGCCCGAACGTCCTGCCGAGCAGCGAGTTGTACTGGAGTGTAGCAAACGCTTCCAAGTTGTCTGAGGGGAAAGAGGCCATTGCTGTGGTGTGAACGGCCTTCTCTGCCACTCTTTCGGAGCACAGTGCTCTCTGGGCAGGCAGGCTAGTTCCTAGAGCAGAAGCATTTGAACAGACGTCTGCCCTGGTATACTTCCTACATCCGCACATCGAGTGCATCTTTCCTACGCTCCAGGCACCCACACGGTGCACAGAACTCCTCCTGATGGCGAGACAGAAGACGCAACATTTCTTCTAGGGGGCTCGTGAGGGGCGAGGCCTCTTGAGGAGTTGGACCCTCGAATGCCGCTGAAACCACTGAGGTTGATTGCCACGTTATGTTAGCGACACACTGAGAGCATTTCAGGTTCATGGAACCCCGTGCAGTGCGCCACGAGAGAAGAAAACGCAGATGCTGCCTTGACAGGGTTAGATTGAATTGCCTCTGTCCCCCCTCCGGAAACTAACTTTCCCAGAGCCAGCACAGCTTCACGTCCCGAGCAGCGTTTTCTGCTGTGTGCCAGGATACATGAAAGGAAACCTGGGGACGCTGGGAGGCTCTGAGCTGTACGCGGCTTGCCAAAGCTTCTAGACCCTTCAGGGGTCAGTGTGGCCCTTCTGGAGAGTGACACAGCATGTTTCCTAATGGAAACCTAGTGTTACATTTCGGGGACTTTCTGCACAACCTTCCTCAGCCGCCTAGCTGGATGTCCTTGCCCAGAAGCGGCAGTTGCCAAGGAGTTCTTTCCCAGGAGCTCGTGAGACAGCATACCATGCAGAACCGCAGAGAAGGAGACCAGCCTTTCTCCGGGTTCTCAGAGGTTCGCTTTTCTGCCTTTGAGCCTCTGAACTCAGAGATCCAGTCAGCTCCCAATGATACTTTAGAACTGTAGTATTGAAGGTCTCTCTGCCATCAGCCCCCTGCTCAGCTCCCGTCTCCTAGGTGCATTCAGTGAAGTAGCATCCACTCTGCAGCCTCCCGCACCATGTTGTTTAGGAACGGCACATTTCCTCTTCGTAAAGAAATCTTTTCTTGCAGCCTGCCTGGCCCGAGCTCCTATTCCTTTTCCGAAGGCCGAGTTCGGCATAGCCCTGCAATGACCCCTTCCCTCAAGGCCGGACACATCTCTGAAAGACTATACTCCATGGGTCCCCATTCATTACATCTTACCTCCCATGAAACACAAAGGAGTTGTAGCGTGATGGGAGGAAACAACGGCCTCCTTCTCCTTCTCGGAATACCCCGTTGCCCAAGGTTACGGGCCTTGTCCAGAAGCAACAGTTGCCCAGGATTTCTTTGCTTTGAGCTCGTGAGACAGCATATCATGTAGGACCGCCGAGAAGGAGACCTGCCTCTCTCTGGTTTGGAAGAGGTTAGCTTTTCTACTCAGCCTTGGAGCACAAAGACCCAGCCAATTCCCAAGGACAGTTTCGAAGGTTACTGGTGCAGGTCTCTCTGCGCTTAGCCCACCGTTCAGCTACAGTCTGTAAAGTGCATTCAGGGAAGAGCAAGAAAGTCTCCAACGCCCCGCGTCTTGTGGGGAAGGAACAGCACATTCTCTCCTCAGTGAAGACGTCCTTTCTTGCAGACTGCCAGGCTGGGACTCCTCTTCCGTCTCAGACCACCGAGTTTGGCATAGCGTTGAAATGACCCCTTCCCTCAACGCCGTAGGCATCTCTTCAAGAACATAAACCCTGTGTGCCCATTCGTTATACCTCACCGCCCTAAGAAACACCGAAGAGCTGTGGCTGGATGGTAGGAAACAGTGGCCGTAGTGTCCTTCGATCAATATCCCGTTCCAAAGGCCCCCCCGTGAAAATCTCTTGCTTTCGAGGGCCTAGGGCATTCCAAGGGCTGCCAAACACAGCTCAAGGAGGCGAAATAAGAGAAGCAGAACTTGCTCCTGAGAAACTCGTACATACACTGAACCCAAAGCGTGCCTCTTCGTGGAGACCGAAGGCCTCCCCAGCTCAGATTCTGGGCCCTGGAACACAGTGCTAACCGCTGCCTTCAAGGAGAGGTAGGCAAGGAATGTTTTCACGTCTCGCCTGCCTCTCAGGGCCTGTTCAGCTTGAGTGGAAAATATCCACAGCCTGCCCGAACGTCCTGCCGAGCAGCGAGTTGTACTGGAGTGTAGCAAACGCTTCCAAGTTGTCTGAGGGGAAAGAGGCCATTGCTGTGGTGTGAACGGCCTTCTCTGCCACTCTTTCGGAGCACAGTGCTCTCTGGGCAGGCAGGCTAGTTCCTAGAGCAGAAGCATTTGAACAGACGTCTGCCCTGGTATACTTCCTACATCCGCACATCGAGTGCATCTTTCCTACGCTCCAGGCACCCACACGGTGCACAGAACTCCTCCTGATGGCGAGACAGAAGACGCAACATTTCTTCTAGGGGGCTCGTGAGGGGCGAGGCCTCTTGAGGAGTTGGACCCTCGAATGCCGCTGAAACCACTGAGGTTGATTGCCACGTTATGTTAGCGACACACTGAGAGCATTTCAGGTTCATGGAACCCCGTGCAGTGCGCCACGAGAGAAGAAAACGCAGATGCTGCCTTGACAGGGTTAGATTGAATTGCCTCTGTCCCCCCTCCGGAAACTAACTTTCCCAGAGCCAGCACAGCTTCACGTCCCGAGCAGCGTTTTCTGCTGTGTGCCAGGATACATGAAAGGAAACCTGGGGACGCTGGGAGGCTCTGAGCTGTACGCGGCTTGCCAAAGCTTCTAGACCCTTCAGGGGTCAGTGTGGCCCTTCTGGAGAGTGACACAGCATGTTTCCTAATGGAAACCTAGTGTTACATTTCGGGGACTTTCTGCACAACCTTCCTCAGCCGCCTAGCTGGATGTCCTTGCCCAGAAGCGGCAGTTGCCAAGGAGTTCTTTCCCAGGAGCTCGTGAGACAGCATACCATGCAGAACCGCAGAGAAGGAGACCAGCCTTTCTCCGGGTTCTCAGAGGTTCGCTTTTCTGCCTTTGAGCCTCTGAACTCAGAGATCCAGTCAGCTCCCAATGATACTTTAGAACTGTAGTATTGAAGGTCTCTCTGCCATCAGCCCCCTGCTCAGCTCCCGTCTCCTAGGTGCATTCAGTGAAGTAGCATCCACTCTGCAGCCTCCCGCACCATGTTGTTTAGGAACGGCACATTTCCTCTTCGTAAAGAAATCTTTTCTTGCAGCCTGCCTGGCCCGAGCTCCTATTCCTTTTCCGAAGGCCGAGTTCGGCATAGCCCTGCAATGACCCCTTCCCTCAAGGCCGGACACATCTCTGAAAGACTATACTCCATGGGTCCCCATTCATTACATCTTACCTCCCATGAAACACAAAGGAGTTGTAGCGTGATGGGAGGAAACAACGGCCTCCTTCTCCTTCTCGGAATACCCCGTTGCCCAAGGTTACGGGCCTTGTCCAGAAGCAACAGTTGCCCAGGATTTCTTTGCTTTGAGCTCGTGAGACAGCATATCATGTAGGACCGCCGAGAAGGAGACCTGCCTCTCTCTGGTTTGGAAGAGGTTAGCTTTTCTACTCAGCCTTGGAGCACAAAGACCCAGCCAATTCCCAAGGACAGTTTCGAAGGTTACTGGTGCAGGTCTCTCTGCGCTTAGCCCACCGTTCAGCTACAGTCTGTAAAGTGCATTCAGGGAAGAGCAAGAAAGTCTCCAACGCCCCGCGTCTTGTGGGGAAGGAACAGCACATTCTCTCCTCAGTGAAGACGTCCTTTCTTGCAGACTGCCAGGCTGGGACTCCTCTTCCGTCTCAGACCACCGAGTTTGGCATAGCGTTGAAATGACCCCTTCCCTCAACGCCGTAGGCATCTCTTCAAGAACATAAACCCTGTGTGCCCATTCGTTATACCTCACCGCCCTAAGAAACACCGAAGAGCTGTGGCTGGATGGTAGGAAACAGTGGCCGTAGTGTCCTTCGATCAATATCCCGTTCCAAAGGCCCCCCCGTGAAAATCTCTTGCTTTCGAGGGCCTAGGGCATTCCAAGGGCTGCCAAACACAGCTCAAGGAGGCGAAATAAGAGAAGCAGAACTTGCTCCTGAGAAACTCGTACATACACTGAACCCAAAGCGTGCCTCTTCGTGGAGACCGAAGGCCTCCCCAGCTCAGATTCTGGGCCCTGGAACACAGTGCTAACCGCTGCCTTCAAGGAGAGGTAGGCAAGGAATGTTTTCACGTCTCGCCTGCCTCTCAGGGCCTGTTCAGCTTGAGTGGAAAATATCCACAGCCTGCCCGAACGTCCTGCCGAGCAGCGAGTTGTACTGGAGTGTAGCAAACGCTTCCAAGTTGTCTGAGGGGAAAGAGGCCATTGCTGTGGTGTGAACGGCCTTCTCTGCCACTCTTTCGGAGCACAGTGCTCTCTGGGCAGGCAGGCTAGTTCCTAGAGCAGAAGCATTTGAACAGACGTCTGCCCTGGTATACTTCCTACATCCGCACATCGAGTGCATCTTTCCTACGCTCCAGGCACCCACACGGTGCACAGAACTCCTCCTGATGGCGAGACAGAAGACGCAACATTTCTTCTAGGGGGCTCGTGAGGGGCGAGGCCTCTTGAGGAGTTGGACCCTCGAATGCCGCTGAAACCACTGAGGTTGATTGCCACGTTATGTTAGCGACACACTGAGAGCATTTCAGGTTCATGGAACCCCGTGCAGTGCGCCACGAGAGAAGAAAACGCAGATGCTGCCTTGACAGGGTTAGATTGAATTGCCTCTGTCCCCCCTCCGGAAACTAACTTTCCCAGAGCCAGCACAGCTTCACGTCCCGAGCAGCGTTTTCTGCTGTGTGCCAGGATACATGAAAGGAAACCTGGGGACGCTGGGAGGCTCTGAGCTGTACGCGGCTTGCCAAAGCTTCTAGACCCTTCAGGGGTCAGTGTGGCCCTTCTGGAGAGTGACACAGCATGTTTCCTAATGGAAACCTAGTGTTACATTTCGGGGACTTTCTGCACAACCTTCCTCAGCCGCCTAGCTGGATGTCCTTGCCCAGAAGCGGCAGTTGCCAAGGAGTTCTTTCCCAGGAGCTCGTGAGACAGCATACCATGCAGAACCGCAGAGAAGGAGACCAGCCTTTCTCCGGGTTCTCAGAGGTTCGCTTTTCTGCCTTTGAGCCTCTGAACTCAGAGATCCAGTCAGCTCCCAATGATACTTTAGAACTGTAGTGTTGAAGGTCTCTCTGCCATCAGCCCCCTGCTCAGCTCCCGTCTCCTAGGTGCATTCAGTGAAGTAGCATCCACTCTGCAGCCTCCCGCACCATGTTGTTTAGGAACGGCACATTTCCTCTTCGTAAAGAAATCTTTTCTTGCAGCCTGCCTGGCCCGAGCTCCTATTCCTTTTCCGAAGGCCGAGTTCGGCATAGCCCTGCAATGACCCCTTCCCTCAAGGCCGGACACATCTCTGAAAGACTATACTCCATGGGTCCCCATTCATTACATCTTACCTCCCATGAAACACAAAGGAGTTGTAGCGTGATGGGAGGAAACAACGGCCTCCTTCTCCTTCTCGGAATACCCCGTTGCCCAAGGTTACGGGCCTTGTCCAGAAGCAACAGTTGCCCAGGATTTCTTTGCTTTGAGCTCGTGAGACAGCATATCATGTAGGACCGCCGAGAAGGAGACCTGCCTCTCTCTGGTTTGGAAGAGGTTAGCTTTTCTACTCAGCCTTGGAGCACAAAGACCCAGCCAATTCCCAAGGACAGTTTCGAAGGTTACTGGTGCAGGTCTCTCTGCGCTTAGCCCACCGTTCAGCTACAGTCTGTAAAGTGCATTCAGGGAAGAGCAAGAAAGTCTCCAACGCCCCGCGTCTTGTGGGGAAGGAACAGCACATTCTCTCCTCAGTGAAGACGTCCTTTCTTGCAGACTGCCAGGCTGGGACTCCTCTTCCGTCTCAGACCACCGAGTTTGGCATAGCGTTGAAATGACCCCTTCCCTCAACGCCGTAGGCATCTCTTCAAGAACATAAACCCTGTGTGCCCATTCGTTATACCTCACCGCCCTAAGAAACACCGAAGAGCTGTGGCTGGATGGTAGGAAACAGTGGCCGTAGTGTCCTTCGATCAATATCCCGTTCCAAAGGCCCCCCCGTGAAAATCTCTTGCTTTCGAGGGCCTAGGGCATTCCAAGGGCTGCCAAACACAGCTCAAGGAGGCGAAATAAGAGAAGCAGAACTTGCTCCTGAGAAACTCGTACATACACTGAACCCAAAGCGTGCCTCTTCGTGGAGACCGAAGGCCTCCCCAGCTCAGATTCTGGGCCCTGGAACACAGTGCTAACCGCTGCCTTCAAGGAGAGGTAGGCAAGGAATGTTTTCACGTCTCGCCTGCCTCTCAGGGCCTGTTCAGCTTGAGTGGAAAATATCCACAGCCTGCCCGAACGTCCTGCCGAGCAGCGAGTTGTACTGGAGTGTAGCAAACGCTTCCAAGTTGTCTGAGGGGAAAGAGGCCATTGCTGTGGTGTGAACGGCCTTCTCTGCCACTCTTTCGGAGCACAGTGCTCTCTGGGCAGGCAGGCTAGTTCCTAGAGCAGAAGCATTTGAACAGACGTCTGCCCTGGTATACTTCCTACATCCGCACATCGAGTGCATCTTTCCTACGCTCCAGGCACCCACACGGTGCACAGAACTCCTCCTGATGGCGAGACAGAAGACGCAACATTTCTTCTAGGGGGCTCGTGAGGGGCGAGGCCTCTTGAGGAGTTGGACCCTCGAATGCCGCTGAAACCACTGAGGTTGATTGCCACGTTATGTTAGCGACACACTGAGAGCATTTCAGGTTCATGGAACCCCGTGCAGTGCGCCACGAGAGAAGAAAACGCAGATGCTGCCTTGACAGGGTTAGATTGAATTGCCTCTGTCCCCCCTCCGGAAACTAACTTTCCCAGAGCCAGCACAGCTTCACGTCCCGAGCAGCGTTTTCTGCTGTGTGCCAGGATACATGAAAGGAAACCTGGGGACGCTGGGGGACTCTGAGCTGTACGCGGCTTGCCAAAGCTTCTAGACCCTTCAGGGGTCAGTGTGGCCCTTCTGGAGAGTGACACAGCATGTTTCCTAATGGAAACCTAGTGTTACATTTCGGGGACTTTCTGCACAACCTTCCTCAGCCGCCTAGCTGGATGTCCTTGCCCAGAAGCGGCAGTTGCCAAGGAGTTCTTTCCCAGGAGCTCGTGAGACAGCATACCATGCAGAACCGCAGAGAAGGAGACCAGCCTTTCTCCGGGTTCTCAGAGGTTCGCTTTTCTGCCTTTGAGCCTCTGAAGTCAGAGATCCAGTCAGCTCCCAATGATACTTTAGAACTGTAGTATTGAAGGTCTCTCTGCCATCAGCCCCCTGCTCAGCTCCCGTCTCCTAGGTGCATTCAGTGAAGTAGCATCCACTCTGCAGCCTCCCGCACCATGTTGTTTAGGAACGGCACATTTCCTCTTCGTAAAGAAATCTTTTCTTGCAGCCTGCCTGGCCCGAGCTCCTATTCCTTTTCCGAAGGCCGAGTTCGGCATAGCCCTGCAATGACCCCTTCCCTCAAGGCCGGACACATCTCTGAAAGACTATACTCCATGGGTCCCCATTCATTACATCTTACCTCCCATGAAACACAAAGGAGTTGTAGCGTGATGGGAGGAAACAACGGCCTCCTTCTCCTTCTCGGAATACCCCGTTGCCCAAGGTTACGGGCCTTGTCCAGAAGCAACAGTTGCCCAGGATTTCTTTGCTTTGAGCTCGTGAGACAGCATATCATGTAGGACCGCCGAGAAGGAGACCTGCCTCTCTCTGGTTTGGAAGAGGTTAGCTTTTCTACTCAGCCTTGGAGCACAAAGACCCAGCCAATTCCCAAGGACAGTTTCGAAGGTTACTGGTGCAGGTCTCTCTGCGCTTAGCCCACCGTTCAGCTACAGTCTGTAAAGTGCATTCAGGGAAGAGCAAGAAAGTCTCCAACGCCCCGCGTCTTGTGGGGAAGGAACAGCACATTCTCTCCTCAGTGAAGACGTCCTTTCTTGCAGACTGCCAGGCTGGGACTCCTCTTCCATCTCAGACCACCGAGTTTGGCATAGCGTTGAAATGACCCCTTCCCTCAACGCCGTAGGCATCTCTTCAAGAACATAAACCCTGTGTGCCCATTCGTTATACCTCACCGCCCTAAGAAACACCGAAGAGCTGTGGCTGGATGGTAGGAAACAGTGGCCGTAGTGTCCTTCGATCAATATCCCGTTCCAAAGGCCCCCCCGTGAAAATCTCTTGCTTTCGAGGGCCTAGGGCATTCCAAGGGCTGCCAAACACAGCTCAAGGAGGCGAAATAAGAGAAGCAGAACTTGCTCCTGAGAAACTCGTACATACACTGAACCCAAAGCGTGCCTCTTCGTGGAGACCGAAGGCCTCCCCAGCTCAGATTCTGGGCCCTGGAACACAGTGCTAACCGCTGCCTTCAAGGAGAGGTAGGCAAGGAATGTTTTCACGTCTCGCCTGCCTCTCAGGGCCTGTTCAGCTTGAGTGGAAAATATCCACAGCCTGCCCGAACGTCCTGCCGAGCAGCGAGTTGTACTGGAGTGTAGCAAACGCTTCCAAGTTGTCTGAGGGGAAAGAGGCCATTGCTGTGGTGTGAACGGCCTTCTCTGCCACTCTTTCGGAGCACAGTGCTCTCTGGGCAGGCAGGCTAGTTCCTAGAGCAGAAGCATTTGAACAGACGTCTGCCCTGGTATACTTCCTACATCCGCACATCGAGTGCATCTTTCCTACGCTCCAGGCACCCACACGGTGCACAGAACTCCTCCTGATGGCGAGACAGAAGACGCAACATTTCTTCTAGGGGGCTCGTGAGGGGCGAGGCCTCTTGAGGAGTTGGACCCTCGAATGCCGCTGAAACCACTGAGGTTGATTGCCACGTTATGTTAGCGACACACTGAGAGCATTTCAGGTTCATGGAACCCCGTGCAGTGCGCCACGAGAGAAGAAAACGCAGATGCTGCCTTGACAGGGTTAGATTGAATTGCCTCTGTCCCCCCTCCGGAAACTAACTTTCCCAGAGCCAGCACAGCTTCACGTCCCGAGCAGCGTTTTCTGCTGTGTGCCAGGATACATGAAAGGAAACCTGGGGACGCTGGGAGGCTCTGAGCTGTACGCGGCTTGCCAAAGCTTCTAGACCCTTCAGGGGTCAGTGTGGCCCTTCTGGAGAGTGACACAGCATGTTTCCTAATGGAAACCTAGTGTTACATTTCGGGGACTTTCTGCACAACCTTCCTCAGCCGCCTAGCTGGATGTCCTTGCCCAGAAGCGGCAGTTGCCAAGGAGTTCTTTCCCAGGAGCTCGTGAGACAGCATACCATGCAGAACCGCAGAGAAGGAGACCAGCCTTTCTCCGGGTTCTCAGAGGTTCGCTTTTCTGCCTTTGAGCCTCTGAACTCAGAGATCCAGTCAGCTCCCAATGATACTTTAGAACTGTAGTGTTGAAGGTCTCTCTGCCATCAGCCCCCTGCTCAGCTCCCGTCTCCTAGGTGCATTCAGTGAAGTAGCATCCACTCTGCAGCCTCCCGCACCATGTTGTTTAGGAACGGCACATTTCCTCTTCGTAAAGAAATCTTTTCTTGCAGCCTGCCTGGCCCGAGCTCCTATTCCTTTTCCGAAGGCCGAGTTCGGCATAGCCCTGCAATGACCCCTTCCCTCAAGGCCGGACACATCTCTGAAAGACTATACTCCATGGGTCCCCATTCATTACATCTTACCTCCCATGAAACACAAAGGAGTTGTAGCGTGATGGGAGGAAACAACGGCCTCCTTCTCCTTCTCGGAATACCCCGTTGCCCAAGGTTACGGGCCTTGTCCAGAAGCAACAGTTGCCCAGGATTTCTTTGCTTTGAGCTCGTGAGACAGCATATCATGTAGGACCGCCGAGAAGGAGACCTGCCTCTCTCTGGTTTGGAAGAGGTTAGCTTTTCTACTCAGCCTTGGAGCACAAAGACCCAGCCAATTCCCAAGGACAGTTTCGAAGGTTACTGGTGCAGGTCTCTCTGCGCTTAGCCCACCGTTCAGCTACAGTCTGTAAAGTGCATTCAGGGAAGAGCAAGAAAGTCTCCAACGCCCCGCGTCTTGTGGGGAAGGAACAGCACATTCTCTCCTCAGTGAAGACGTCCTTTCTTGCAGACTGCCAGGCTGGGACTCCTCTTCCGTCTCAGACCACCGAGTTTGGCATAGCGTTGAAATGACCCCTTCCCTCAACGCCGTAGGCATCTCTTCAAGAACATAAACCCTGTGTGCCCATTCGTTATACCTCACCGCCCTAAGAAACACCGAAGAGCTGTGGCTGGATGGTAGGAAACAGTGGCCGTAGTGTCCTTCGATCAATATCCCGTTCCAAAGGCCCCCCCGTGAAAATCTCTTGCTTTCGAGGGCCTAGGGCATTCCAAGGGCTGCCAAACACAGCTCAAGGAGGCGAAATAAGAGAAGCAGAACTTGCTCCTGAGAAACTCGTACATACACTGAACCCAAAGCGTGCCTCTTCGTGGAGACCGAAGGCCTCCCCAGCTCAGATTCTGGGCCCTGGAACACAGTGCTAACCGCTGCCTTCAAGGAGAGGTAGGCAAGGAATGTTTTCACGTCTCGCCTGCCTCTCAGGGCCTGTTCAGCTTGAGTGGAAAATATCCACAGCCTGCCCGAACGTCCTGCCGAGCAGCGAGTTGTACTGGAGTGTAGCAAACGCTTCCAAGTTGTCTGAGGGGAAAGAGGCCATTGCTGTGGTGTGAACGGCCTTCTCTGCCACTCTTTCGGAGCACAGTGCTCTCTGGGCAGGCAGGCTAGTTCCTAGAGCAGAAGCATTTGAACAGACGTCTGCCCTGGTATACTTCCTACATCCGCACATCGAGTGCATCTTTCCTACGCTCCAGGCACCCACACGGTGCACAGAACTCCTCCTGATGGCGAGACAGAAGACGCAACATTTCTTCTAGGGGGCTCGTGAGGGGCGAGGCCTCTTGAGGAGTTGGACCCTCGAATGCCGCTGAAACCACTGAGGTTGATTGCCACGTTATGTTAGCGACACACTGAGAGCATTTCAGGTTCATGGAACCCCGTGCAGTGCGCCACGAGAGAAGAAAACGCAGATGCTGCCTTGACAGGGTTAGATTGAATTGCCTCTGTCCCCCCTCCGGAAACTAACTTTCCCAGAGCCAGCACAGCTTCACGTCCCGAGCAGCGTTTTCTGCTGTGTGCCAGGATACATGAAAGGAAACCTGGGGACGCTGGGGGACTCTGAGCTGTACGCGGCTTGCCAAAGCTTCTAGACCCTTCAGGGGTCAGTGTGGCCCTTCTGGAGAGTGACACAGCATGTTTCCTAATGGAAACCTAGTGTTACATTTCGGGGACTTTCTGCACAACCTTCCTCAGCCGCCTAGCTGGATGTCCTTGCCCAGAAGCGGCAGTTGCCAAGGAGTTCTTTCCCAGGAGCTCGTGAGACAGCATACCATGCAGAACCGCAGAGAAGGAGACCAGCCTTTCTCCGGGTTCTCAGAGGTTCGCTTTTCTGCCTTTGAGCCTCTGAAGTCAGAGATCCAGTCAGCTCCCAATGATACTTTAGAACTGTAGTATTGAAGGTCTCTCTGCCATCAGCCCCCTGCTCAGCTCCCGTCTCCTAGGTGCATTCAGTGAAGTAGCATCCACTCTGCAGCCTCCCGCACCATGTTGTTTAGGAACGGCACATTTCCTCTTCGTAAAGAAATCTTTTCTTGCAGCCTGCCTGGCCCGAGCTCCTATTCCTTTTCCGAAGGCCGAGTTCGGCATAGCCCTGCAATGACCCCTTCCCTCAAGGCCGGACACATCTCTGAAAGACTATACTCCATGGGTCCCCATTCATTACATCTTACCTCCCATGAAACACAAAGGAGTTGTAGCGTGATGGGAGGAAACAACGGCCTCCTTCTCCTTCTCGGAATACCCCGTTGCCCAAGGTTACGGGCCTTGTCCAGAAGCAACAGTTGCCCAGGATTTCTTTGCTTTGAGCTCGTGAGACAGCATATCATGTAGGACCGCCGAGAAGGAGACCTGCCTCTCTCTGGTTTGGAAGAGGTTAGCTTTTCTACTCAGCCTTGGAGCACAAAGACCCAGCCAATTCCCAAGGACAGTTTCGAAGGTTACTGGTGCAGGTCTCTCTGCGCTTAGCCCACCGTTCAGCTACAGTCTGTAAAGTGCATTCAGGGAAGAGCAAGAAAGTCTCCAACGCCCCGCGTCTTGTGGGGAAGGAACAGCACATTCTCTCCTCAGTGAAGACGTCCTTTCTTGCAGACTGCCAGGCTGGGACTCCTCTTCCGTCTCAGACCACCGAGTTTGGCATAGCGTTGAAATGACCCCTTCCCTCAACGCCGTAGGCATCTCTTCAAGAACATAAACCCTGTGTGCCCATTCGTTATACCTCACCGCCCTAAGAAACACCGAAGAGCTGTGGCTGGATGGTAGGAAACAGTGGCCGTAGTGTCCTTCGATCAATATCCCGTTCCAAAGGCCCCCCCGTGAAAATCTCTTGCTTTCGAGGGCCTAGGGCATTCCAAGGGCTGCCAAACACAGCTCAAGGAGGCGAAATAAGAGAAGCAGAACTTGCTCCTGAGAAACTCGTACATACACTGAACCCAAAGCGTGCCTCTTCGTGGAGACCGAAGGCCTCCCCAGCTCAGATTCTGGGCCCTGGAACACAGTGCTAACCGCTGCCTTCAAGGAGAGGTAGGCAAGGAATGTTTTCACGTCTCGCCTGCCTCTCAGGGCCTGTTCAGCTTGAGTGGAAAATATCCACAGCCTGCCCGAACGTCCTGCCGAGCAGCGAGTTGTACTGGAGTGTAGCAAACGCTTCCAAGTTGTCTGAGGGGAAAGAGGCCATTGCTGTGGTGTGAACGGCCTTCTCTGCCACTCTTTCGG